>NW_028239203.1:0-66558 GCF_036417535.1 Chlamydotis macqueenii
AAATTCCCACATTTTACACCAAAATCGCACATTTTGCCCCCAAAATCCCCCATTTTTGCCCCAAATTCCCGCATTTTAGCCCCAAATCCCGCTTTTTTGCCCCAAATTCCCCCATTTTGCACCAAAATTCCCACATTTTGCCCCAAATCCCCCCATTTCACACCAAAATCCCACATTTTGCCCCCAAAATCCCGCAATTTCCCCCCAAATTCCCCCATTTTGCCCCCAAAATCCCACATTTTTGCCCCAAATTCCCCCATTTCACACCAAAATCCCCCATTTTGCCCCCAAAATCCCCCATTTTTCCCCCAAATTCCCGCATTTCGCACCAAAATCCCACATTTTGCTCCCAAAATGCTGTGATTTCCCCAAATTCCCCCATTTTGCCCCAAATTCCCGCATTTTTGCCCCAAATTCCCCCATTTCACACCAAAATCCCACATTTTGCCCCCAAAATCCCGCAATTTCCCCCCAAATTCCCCCATTTTGCCCCCAAAATCCCACATTTTTGCCCCAAATTCCCCCATTTCGCACCAAAATCCCACATTGTTGCCCCAAAATCCCGCGATTTCCCCCCAAATTCCCCCGTTTCGCCCCCAAATGCCGCATTTTTGCCCAAAACTCCCACATTTCACACCAAAATCCCACATTTTGCCCCCAAAATCCCCCATTTTTCGCCCAAATTCCTGCATTTTTGCCCCAAATCCCGCTTTTTTGCCCCAAATTCCCCCATTTTTCACCAAAATCCCACATTTTGCCCCAAATTCCCCCATTTCACACCAAAATCCCCCATTCTTGCCCCAAATTCCCCCATTTCGCACCAAAATCCCACATTGTTGCCCCAAAATCCCGTGATTTCCCCCCAAATTCCCCCGTTTCGCCCCCAAATGCCGCATTTTTGCCCAAAACTCCCACATTTCACACCAAAATCCCACATTTTGCCCCCAAAATCCCCCATTTTTCGCCCAAATTTCTGCATTTTTGCCCCAAATCCCGCTTTTTTGCCCCAAATTCCCCCATTTTTCACCAAAATCCCACATTTTGCCCCAAATTCCCCCATTTCACACCAAAATTCCCACATTTTGCCCCAAATCCCCCCATTTCACACCAAAATCCCACATTTTGCCCACTGAAAAGGGAAGCTAGGGAAGGAATTTGTCCTGTCATAGAGCGGTTCATAGAACTAAGACTACTAAAAGAATGTGAGTCAGAATTCAATACACCTGTACTTCCAGTTAAGAAACCTGATGGGTCCTATAGGATAGTTCAAGACTTAAGAGCCATCAACAAAATAACAGAGGACCTGTGGTAGCTAACCCCTATACCCTATTAACCATGCTAAAACCTGATTTAGCTTGGTTTACGGTCCTAGATTTAAAAGATGCTTTCTTTTGCCTCCCTCTCCATGAAGCCAGCCAGAAAATTTTTGCTTTTGAATGGGAAAATCCCAAAAGTGGTCGAAAGACCCGGCTCACATGGACGGTGTTGCCGCAGGGTTTTAAAAATAGCCCCACAATTTTTGGGAATCAGCTAGCAAAGGACTTGGAATCATGGGAACCACCATCAGAAGAAGGGAAGGTGTTACAATATGTAGACGACCTTCTTATTGCAACCAGAACCAAAGAATCCTGTGTCATTTGGACCGTGAGTCTGTTAAATTTCCTGGGACTACAGGGATATCGGGTTTCTAAGAAAAAGGCACAGGCGTTGTTACAACCCCAGGTCACGTACCTGGGGTACGAGATCAGTGCCGGACAACGGATCCTAGGACAAGCCCGGAAAGAGGCCATATGCCAAAGCCCCCGACCACAAACTATAAAGGAACTACGGACATTCTTAGGAATGACGGGTGGTGCCAACTTTGGATATGTGATTATGGTCTGCCTGTTAAGCCACTCTATTCCCTGATAGCAGCTAACCAAAAGGATCTCCAGTGGGATGCTGAGTCAGATCGAGCCTTCCAGCAGCTGAAGAAAGCCCTGATGTCGGCATCGGCATTGGGACTTCCTGATGTGAGTAAGCCATTTTTTCTATTTTCCCACGAAAAACAAGGAATGGCACTAGGAATATTGGCACAAGATTTGGGACCATACAGACGGGCGGTAGCATACTTCTCCAAACAGCTGGATGCCGCTGCGAAAGGGTGGCTGTTCTGGTTTTGTTAGTGGGGGGGGGCCTAAGGTGGCAGCTTCTGTAGGAAACTGCTAGAAGTCGCTCCCCTTTGTTCAGTGGAATTGGCCGGGCCTAGGGCGGACCCACTGCTGGCCAAGGCCAAGCCAATTGGTAGCAGAATGTCCCGTGATAACGCCTCTGCGATAATGTATTTAAATAGGGGAAAACAGAAAAAAAAAAAAAAAGGGAGAGATGTGAAGCAGCTGAGCGGGGGGCAGAGAGGGGGAAGCGCGAGCCTTGTGGGCCTTGCAGGCCTCACCCTCTGGCCTCCCGCCGGGCAGCCGACTGGGCCCAACTCGGCCCGGCCTGGCTGCAAGAAGTGGAGAGGAGCAGTTGAAGTGAATAAGATGTAAAAAGGATCCTGAGAGGCGTCTGCCAGCCTGTTGTGAGGAACGGCTGCAGACGCCAAGGTCAGTGAAGGAGGAGGGGGAGGAGTAATGCGGCTCCTGGCCAAGATTCCTCTGCAACTCGTGGTGACGACCATGGTGGAGCAGGTTGTCCCCCTGCAGCCCATGGAGGTCCACGGAGGGGCAGAGATCCACCTGCAGCCCGTGGAGGACCCCACGCCGGAGCAGGTGGAGGCCTGAAGGAGGCTGTGCCCCGTGGAGGGCCCGCTGGGACAGCTGTTCTAGAGGGACTGTGTTGGATACCTGGAGTATCAGGGACACTTAGTGAACAATCCAGACCGAATGGAATTGTTATGTTTGTGAGCAGCAGGCCTCAAGGACATCACTGAAGCCGCTTGTGAGAAAGTAATGAAGCCGCCTGTAAGAAAGTACTGAAGCCACCTGTGAGAAAATAATGAGGCCGCCTGTGAGAAAGTAATGAAGCTTCCTGTGAGAAAGTAAACGAAGCAACCTTGAAGAAGATCGTAAACAACTCTGAGAAAGTGAAAACATGAAAAGTACGGGACTTTCAGGTTAACGGGACTTTCCAGATTAGCTAACTGCAAGTAGGAAGGATATGCAAATGTAACTATTAGAGCTTAAGCCAATCACGCAATGACTAGTAGGCATATTTTATCTTAGCAATATAAATATGTGCACCCGGGACTAATAAATCGAACTACGCTTATTACTCATATTGAGTCTTTTGTCGTACGTTCCTCCGTCGCTCGCAAATGGCGCCCGAACAGGGACTACTAGAAGACACTGCTATCGGAGTGGCGGAGGCAGAGAAGCACCGGGAGCAGCGACCGGGGGGCAAGATCGACTACGCATTTGTCCTTCAGATGCGACGATCCGGAGCCTGAACCGTTGAAACAGGGGTTCGCCGTCTGCCAGGGCTACAGGACAAGCTGCAAAAAAGGGGTGCCTTAATCAGGGAGCACCAATAGTGAGTACTTAATCAGGGAGTAAAAGGGGTGCCTTAATCAGGGAGCACCAATTGTGAAACTGCCGGCAATAATGGAAAAGGAGGTAGCCCTAGAATTATTATGCTCTCTATGAGAGGACTGAGTTATGACTCGGCCGTCCTAGAAGCTTTGCTGCAGTGGGCAAAGAAAAGGGAATTAATCCCCACAGTTGATGATCCTTTTGAACTCCCGACACAGGAAAAGATAGGAAAAAAGCTGTGGGATGAAATAAGTAAGGGATCTCCACCGTGTGGAAGCTAATTAACGAAACATTGATAAGCATGAAAGCCGAGCGTCCAGTTGCTGCATCTGCTTTTGCGGCCTTAACTCCAGCCGACGGGTCCACCTCCACTACCAGCATGCTGTTCTTGGGTTTAACGAGCCCTGCCGCCGCCCCGGCTCGTGCTGAGGGTGGGGGGGTTCGAGCCCCAGCAAGGACTCCAGGAACTGCAGCCACAGCCCCTATAACTATAGATATGCGGGCACCAGAGGGAAAAACTGCCAAAGGCTTTTCACCACCATCAGACGTACCACCGCCAGGCACCCCGCCACGCTGCGCCAGTGCAGACTCAGAGTCACGAGCCTTTTCGCCGGCACCAACAGCTCTGGTTTATCCCCCGTTACCACCTTCTTCCCTGCCACCACGGCGTGAGGAGGAGGGGGATGAACATTCATCTGGCTCCAAGGACGCACAGCTGGAAGAGACGCTAAAAAGACTGGAAGCCCTAGAGATTCGCCTAGAAGTGTCACTGGGAAACTTGTCAACTCCTTCGCCTGTGCCGCATCGAGACCTGTCAGCATCCAACCTATTCATTCCGAACGGAGCATCGGGTGAGATCAGTCTTTTTGCACCTTTGCAAGGGACGCCGGCGGGAGGGGCCGGGGTTTTGAATCCGATAGTGCAGTGGAAAGAGGTGATTCGAGATGCTTTGATAGAAGGAGAGCCTTTTCCTATGGCATTTCCAGTTGTGACTGATAATACTGGGAAAAGTGTGTGGAAAGCATTAGACTGGAAAATATTGAAGGAAGCTAAAAGTGCAGTTACTCAGTATGGGCTAAAATCATCATATGCTCAATCTGTGTTGCAGCATATTTTTTCATCACAGTTGTTAGCTCCTTATGATATTAGAATGATTGTCCAGGTCGCAGCAGCTGCAGTTCTTTCAGTACTGGCAGGCTGCTTGTGATAGGGCAGCTGCAACGCCTCGACAACAGGGTGATCCATTATTCGGGGTGCAAACTCAAATGCTGATGGGAGCGGGACACTACACACGATCTGATTGGCAAGCGCAATTTGCTACCGAAGTGTTACAACTGGGCCAAGATTTGGCTTATAGAGTGCTTGCTAGGGTGCACGATGAAAAGTCTGGACCTGCCTTTACATCAAGAAGACAAGGTCCCACAGAACCATATGGGAAATTTATTGATCGGTTGCACACTGCAATTATGGCTCACCCTGATCTGGATGATGACATGAAAGCAAAGTTCTTAGATATGCTTGCCTTTAATAATGCTAATAAAAAAAAAAAAAAAAAAAAAAAACAAACCCAAAAAACTAAGAGAGCCCTCAGTGTGCTGCCAAAAGGATCTAGTACAGGGCAACTGCTGGAAGCTGCTGAGCGAATGTTAGAACAAGAAAAGGCTACAGTCATGGCTGCTGCTGTAGGTGCAGCCGTTAAACCGTTGATATCAATAAAGCGGCGCGTGATTAACTGTCTGTAACCCCCATTCCCTCTTTCCCCCCCCCCGCCCCCCATCCCTGTCCCGCTAAGGGGGCAGGGGAGGGAGGTGGAGATGGTGTTAAGCCTGGGAAGAGGGAGGGGTGGGGGGAGGTTGTCTTGCTCCCTTTTTCCTTATCCTGCTTTGGTTTTAGTGATGGTCTGTTTTGCTTGTAGCGGTGGCTTTAAGGATCCCTCCCTATTCTTGTCTTAAACCTCAGGTTTTAGTTTTCTTTCCTCTTATATGTCTGGGCCACAGCCGCCGCCAGGCGCCCCCACCCCCCCGCCCCTGACATGGTTAACAGATACTCCTGTCTGAGTCGAGCTTTGTATAAGTGGAAGGACCGTTCCCTCTTATAACATGGGGGAAGGGATACGCTTATGTCTTTACAGGAGCAGTAAACAAGTGGATCCTTGTCTGTATCATCTGCGGGTATTTCAGAGCATGTTTGGTTGACCTGCCAGATACCGGTAGGACGGCAACTCTGTGTAAAACAGCAGCAACCACAAGTGCTGAGTGCTAAAACTACAAAAGATGGAACTTTTTGGGATCAGTAAAGATGGACTTCTATTTTTTTTTAACTATTCAAGAGCTGATGTTTCTAGAGGGGTAATGATTGTAAATGCTTTAAGATCTATACATTGCAACGACACAGCATGACGTAATCATGCGAGCACATATCAAAATCCAGACAGCATAAAAGACCTAAACGAAGCATACATAGCATTGAATCTGGTTGCCAAGATAATACAGAGTTTTGGAAACTAAGTAAAATTATTGCTGCTTCAGTCTTTACACCTGGTGTGGCAAGTGCCTAGGCATTAACTATGCTAAATAAATTGGACTGTTGGCTTGCTAAGCAAATAAATACAACTGTATCGGCACTATCAACGCTGTTAACTGATGTAGATTCTATATACTATGCTACTTTACAAAACAGAACCGCTGTTAGCCTGCAGAGCACATATTTGACGGGCCTTGTTGCATGCGCTGGCCACGCATGCAGCAACGTCTAGTCAGTACTCTTTCACTGAATCTGCTGAGGGTATAAACAGAGGTGGCTCGGAGCGAAGGGGAGAGGACAGACCCAGAGCACACTTTATTTACAACAGGGGACGCCCTGAAGGTGCTGCGCCTGCCTCCCTTCTCTGCTCTGACCCGGCTGATAAACATCCTCTTGCTCAGCGGTGTCTTTGGCATAGTTGGGTTAGTAACAGAATAGATCAGCAATAGATTTTTTTTATTATTAGCACAAAATCATGGTTGTCAGGATTTTGATGGGCTTTGCTGCATGAATCTGTCTGATCATTCGGAATCTATTCACAAAAGTATTCAAAACTTGCAAAAAGGAGTACAAAAACAGCAACAAAGTGATGGTTTTGATATATTCAGACATCTTTTGGTGACTTGATATAAGCTTGTTACTAATAGCTGTAGGATGCTTATTCATTCCTTTTATATATGTATTTTGATCTATAATTCTGTGTCTTAAAATGTGTGCAAACTTTAATAGATAAAGCGTTGAAACAAGCCTCTTCTCCTAAACAAAGAAGGGGGAGATGTGGTATTTCGCTGAGCCAGTATGGTATCAGTGAAAGCACACTGACCTTGGGGGAGGAATGCAATCATGCTCTCAGGAAGAAAGCCATGGAATGAGAAGGGAAGCTTTAAGATACAAAACATTGTTAGCAGAATTTATGGCTTGTTTCAACAGAGGCCTGCAGAAAACTAGTCATTGCTCTTGTAGATAAGAAAGTTACTGGAGTTGTTATATCCATAATAGTAGAAAAATGTTATAGTAGAAAATTACTAGAAGGTACTGAAACTTAGCTTTGCTTTGTAATCATGAATATGCATAAACATGTGATCAGTAATTTTATTAACTAAGCTTGTGTGTGGCATAACTGGGTGGTTGCTGTCCTTGGTTAAAATCGGAATTATGATACTAGGCATCATACTAGGCATAACATACCATGCTTGCAAAAAATGATTAACAACTCAATACAGACAATCTGGCTCATAAAAAAAAAAAAAAAAAAAAAAAAAGAAGAAAAGGGAGATTCAGTAGAGGCCTACATGAACCTAGTTGATATTGTAGTAAAATAAGGTCAGGAGTACCAAAAAGAGCCATAGGAGGACCATGTTATTTTGGAAAATTGATAATGTTTGCTCCACCTATGAGAACATTACGGAATCACACTCGAGCAAGAAGATCGCTAAAAGTATTGACTCCCCATTGTGACGGCAATTTAACCCTGTTGGGTACAGCTGAGCGGATAGCATTATCTTTATTTGTTCCTTGGGCAGCAACTGCAAAAGCTTTAGCTAACTTAAATAAATTAGCTTGTTGGGCACAAAAGCAAATGAATTTAACCTCTAGCATGTTATCAGGATTATTAGAAGACATGGATAGTATGCGTCATGATATTTTTGCAGAATCTAGCAGCCATTGATTTTTTGTTATTAGCGCATAAGTGGGTCTGGATTGTTCAAAACAAAAAGGGGGATTTGTTGGATACCTGGAGTATCAGGGACACTTAGTGAACAATCCAGACCGAATGGAATTGTTATGTTTGTGAGCAGCAGGCCTCAAGGACATCACTGAAGCCGCTTGTGAGAAAGTAATGAAGCCGCCTGTAAGAAAGTACTGAAGCCACCTGTGAGAAAATAATGAGGCCGCCTGTGAGAAAGTAATGAAGCTTCCTGTGAGAAAGTAAACGAAGCAACCTTGAAGAAGATCGTAAACAACTCTGAGAAAGTGAAAACATGAAAAGTACGGGACTTTCAGGTTAACGGGACTTTCCAGATTAGCTAACTGCAAGTAGCAAGGATATGCAAATGTAACTATTAGAGCTTAAGCCAATCACGCAATGACTAGTAGGCATATTTTATCTTAGCAATATAAATATGTGCACCCAGGACTAATAAATCGAACTACGCTTATTACTCATATTGAGTCTTTTGTCGTACGTTCCTCCGTCGCTCGCAGGACTGCACCCCGTGGAAGAGATGACCCACGCCGGAGCAGTTTCACGGAGGACTGTGGACATGGGAGGGACCCCACGCTGGAGCAGAGGAGGAATGCAAGGAGTTCTTCCCCCGACAATGACACAGAGGCATAAAACAACGCGTGATGAACTGACTGCGACCCCCATTCCCCCCCCCCCGCCCCCGACCCCCCCCTCCATGCCGCTCGGGAGGGGAAGGTAGTAGAGATAATGTTAAGCCCGGAAAGAGGGAGGGGTGGGGGGAGGTTATCTTGTTCCCTGTCTCATTCTCCTGCTAGTTTTAGAAATAAATGAGTGTTTTTCCCCAAGTCGAGTCTGTTTTGCCTGTAACGGTAACTTTACAAATTTCTTCCCGTCCTTATCTCAAACCTCGAGCCGTTTTTCTTATATCATCTCCTCCTATTCTCTCGGAGGGTGGGGGGAGCGAGAGAGAGACTGTGTAGTCTGGTCCCGATCGGGGCTGAACTACGACAGTGGCCCAGCTGTCTGAGAGCAGTAGCAGCTGTCATTCTAAACATTCAAGAAGCCTGAAAGTTCACTCTAGGCCAGAAAATGACTGTCCTAGTTTCCCAGACTGTATCTGCGGTCCTTGAAGCAAAAGGAGGGCATTGGCTTTCCCCACAAAGGTTCCTGAAATATCAAGCTATAATGGTTGAACAGGATGATGTTGAAATCGTGACCACAAACATCATCAATCCGGCCTCATTCCTTGATGGGAACATCGGGGAGCCGGTGAGTCATGACTGCTTGGAAACAATTGAAACCATGTATTCTAGTCGAACGGATCTTAAAGATGTCCCTGTCGATGGAGCCGAACATTGGTTCACCGATGGAAGCAGCTATATGTTAAATGGAAGGCGACATTCCGGATATGCTGTTACCACTTTTGAAAAGGTGATAGAGTCCAGGCCACTATCAGCCGACGTCTCAGCCCAAAAGGCCGAGATCATAGCCCTTACCTGAGCCCTGGAGAGAGCCCAGGGAAGGACTGTAAACATTTGGACTGACCCTAAATATGCCTTTGGGGTGGTACATGCCCATGGAGCAATATGGAAGGAAAGAGGACTGTTAAATTCTCATGGAAAAACCATCAAACACGCAGAAGGGATTTTGAAAATCCTGAATGCAGTCCAGCTTCCCAAAAAGGTGGCAATTATGCATATTAAAGCACACCAGAAAGTGAGCACAGAATTGGAAAGAGGAAATGAGCTGGCAGATAGGGAAGCAAAACAAGCAGCTAGAGAAACAATCAAGGTAGAGGGTGCGCTAATACCTGATGGACAGGTATTTCTAGAAGGTAAACCAGAATACACAAAGGAAGTCGGCAAACTTATTAATGATCTAAAGGGGTCATATAATGAGGAAGGGTGGGCCAATTACTACCCCTCACACGGGAGGGTAGTAATTCCCTCCTACATGATATGGTCAGTAGTCCGAGAAGAACATAGAAAAAGACACTGGGGGGGGGGGGGGCAGAAGCCCTATATAAAGATCTCATCAGGAACATAATAGCGCGAAACTTAGCCACTACCGTTAGACAAGTAACTCAACAATGTGATCTTTGTCTCCAGACTAATCCTAAAGTTGTAAAAGAGCCGAAACTTGAAAAAATCGGAAAGGGGAATGGTCCGGGACAACGTTGGCAGATTGATTTCTCAGAACTCCCTAGAAAAGGGGGGTATCGATACTTATTAGTACTTACGGATACCTTTTCAGGCTGGCCAGAAGCTTTCCCGTGCGTAACTGCTAAAGCCTGGGAAGTAACCAAAATACTGCTCCAGGAAATAGTACCTAGGTTTGGAGTCGCAGCAGTAATGTCATCGGATAGAGGACCACATTTTGTGTCCAGAATAGTACAAGCAATTAGCCACCATCTAGGGATAGAGTGGCAATTACATACCTCTTACCGACCACAATCAAGTGGCCAGGTGGAGAAAATGAATCACCCAATCAAACAACAGATTGTCAAGTTGGGTCAGGAAACTAATCTAACTTTACCATTAGCTCTTATACGAATACGAACCAGACCAAGAGCAAGAGAAGGGCTTAGTCCATTCGAAATTCTATATGGACGACCCTATGGGGTACAAAAGGGAACGTCTTCACAAATTGGTGAAGAAATAATGACCTCCTATATGGTGGCACTAAACAAACAATTAAAAAGAATTGAAAAACATGCAATGGGAACACGTCGTAGGGGTCTGGATGGGCCTGTTCACGATATACAACCAGGGGACTATGTATATGTTAAATCTCTTACAGAAAAAACTCTGGAACCACAGTGGGCCGGACCTTTTCAAGTCCTCCTCACCACCTACACGGCAATTAAGGTAAAGGGACAGAACTCCTGGATACACCATACTCGGATCAAGAGAGCCTCTGCAACCTTGTGGAAAGTAACTCCAGACAACAACGAAGACTTGAGACTTAAACTCGTTCGAACGGATAAGGGCGGGAACAATGTGGGTAACAAGTAAGTGAGCCAAAAGCAGTAGTGAACCGGAGGGACACCACAGCAAACGATACCGGACAAAGAAACCGGGACCGGCCAGTAACTAATCTCGCCCAAATCTGTCATCGGTGCAGTTTATATCTTATTTGTCATTTTATTATAGGAAATATAAAACCCATTTTAGCAGGTCACCAAAGGCAGTACATTATCTACAGAAGTAGCTGTACTAATCCACTAGACCAACTAAATCCTAAAATGACCAATTGTTTAATTGGAATTGTGATTGGGCTTACAATATTTTCCTGCATCTTACCACTAACTTGTAATCAAAAGGACACCAAATGGCCGTGGTCTCACGCCTCCCTTGGGTTTACAGGAAGCATGGGACCACCTTTTAAACGGTCGGGCTTAAACTTGGCCACTGTGGTTATGCACAAAATGGAAATGTACTCAGGGCATGAGTGGGGCTGGGACATTGGCAACAGGGATCCTTAATACTATGGTGCACCCCGTTGTGATCTTATTGATTAGCTTAGGAGTTTTATTAATATTAACTATTGTGCTGTACCTATGGGTTTGGAGACTGTTTAAGAAAGTAACACTGTCGTAGTTCAGCCCCTATCAGGACCAGACTACGCAGTCTCTCTCTCACTCCTCCCACCCTCCGAGAGAACAGGGGGAGATAATGTAAGGAAAAACGGCTCGAGGTTTGAGATAAGGACAGGGAGAAATCCTTAAATTTACCATCACGGGCAAAACAGACTCGACTTGGGGAAAACTATTCATTTATTACTACAAACAGCAAGATAATGAGACAGAGAACAAGATAACCTCCCTCCACCCCTCCCTCTTCCCAAGCTTAACATTATCTCTACTACCTTCCCCCCCCCGAGTGGCACAGGAGGGGGAAGAGGGAATGGGGATTGCGGTCAGTTCATCACGCGTTGTTTTACGCTGCTGCTTCATGGTTGGGGGAAGAACTCCTCACATTCCTCCCCTGCTCTGTTGTGGGGTCCCACCCGTACGCCACAGTCCTTCCTGAAACTGCTCCGGCATGGGTCATCTCTTCCACGGGGTGCAGTCTCTCCAGAACAGCTGTCCCAGCGGGCCCTCCATGGGCCACAGCTGCCTTCAGGCATCCACCTCCCCCAGTACGGGATCCTTCACGGGCTCCAAGTGGATCTCTGCCCCTCCGTGGACCTCCATGGGCTGCAGGGGGACAACCTGCTCCACCATGGTCGTCACCACAGGCTGCAGGGGAATCTTGGCCAGGAGCCACATTACTCTTCCCACTCCTTCTGAACTGACCTGGGCATCTGCAGCCGTTCCTCACAACAGGCTGGTAGATGTCTCTCAGGATCCTTTTTACATCTTATTCACTTCTCCTCTCCTCTCCACTTCCTGCAGCCGGGCCGGACCAATTCGGGCCCAGTCAGCGGCTTGGCGAGAGGCCAGAGGGTGAGGCCTGCAAGGCCCATAAGGCCTGCGCCTCCCTCTCTGTGCCTCTGCCCCCCGCTCAGCTGCTTCACATCTCTCCCTTTTTTTTTTTTTCTGTTTTCCCCTATTTAAATACGTTATCGCAGAGGCGTTATCAGGGGACATTCTGCTACCAATTGGCTTGGCCTTGGCCAGCAGCGGGTCCGCTCTAGGCCCGGCCGAGTCCACTGAACAAAGGGGAGCGACTTCTAGCAGTTTCCTACAGAAGCTACCACCTTAGGCCCCCCCGTCACTAAACAAAACCATGTATGATGCTTCATATCATTCAGGGAAACTGTTTAAGTAAAAGAATTTACTTAGTGTGATTAAAAGGGGGGATTGATATAGGGGACAATAAGTTAATCACAACTATATATGTATGCTCTTAAAGAATTGTTGTAGTTCAGCCCCGATCGGGACCAGACTACGCAGTCTCTCTCTCACTCCCCCCCCACCCTCCAAGAGAACAGGGGGAGATTTGGTAAACAAAAGAAAACCAGGAAAAAACCAAACCCGTGGGTTGAGATTGAACAAAAAGTAAATTTAACAGTAATGACAGAAGAAAACAAAACAGTGATGCAATACAAATATAGTATAATGGCTTACAACAAATCTCCACACCTAGTTTCTTCCACGTAGCAGGAGGCTCCTTTCACCACCCTCCTCACTTACATACTGAGCCCCAGCAGTTAGCTAATTAGTTAACTATCCCAGCCATAGGGGCTACCAGCTTCAGTACTCCACCCAGCTCAGGTAAATATTAACTCTATCCTAGCCAGAACCAGACAAGAATACAGTTATAAAACATAGTCACGTACCCATATAGCTTAGAGAAACAATTAATGGAAGAGGAAGTCTGTTTTTTTTTTCTTTTCCTGACGAAGGACTCATTTGTAAGGAGTGAGAAACAGTCCCTACTGCTCAGTGGGAAAAAATCTTAAAAATCCTGAACCTTTTGTTACATGGTGACCAGCTCTGAATACCCTTGCTGCTCCTCACCGGCTCTTGCTACCACACATACAGGCTCCAAACTCTGGGGCTCCGGGCTTTCCTAGACCACCAGGACAGGGTGGTAAAGATCTACAGGCGTAAAAAAAATCTACAGGCCAGGAAACATTGGGGCTCCGGGATTTCCTAGACCACCAGGACTCCGACGTTTAACACCAGCTCGAGCTGTCCGCCTAGTGTTAAACCACAGCTTAAAAATGGTGAATGTCAGACAGCTGCTCCCACACCAGAAGTGTCAGCTCTGGAATGTCTTGCTGCTTCTCACCAGCTCTAGGCACCACATCTACAGGCTCACAAACATTGGGGATCCGGCATTTCCTGGGACACCAGGACTCCGACGTCTACCATCACCTCAACTCAGCAGTCCCTTTTGAAAAAAATCTTAAAAATCACAAACGTCAGAAGACTGCTCCCACACCAGAAGTGACATTTCTGAAAGCTCTTGCTTCTCCCGCCCGGCTCTTGCCACCGCATCTACAGGCTCACAAATATTGGGACTGCGAGATTTCCTAGAACACCAGCACTCCAACGTTTACCACGGTGTACTTATGGCCGCCCAGTGAAAACACTCTTATATATCATGAACGTTGGATGATAGATCCCACACCAGAAGTGCCAGCTCTGAAAACCCCTCAGTGGCTCTTGCCACCGCATCTACAAGCCCAGCAACACTGGGGCTCCGTTCTTTCCTAGACAATCAGGACTCTGACTTTTGCCACCATGTACACCAGTAAACTTTCAGAGGTGGCACCTTTGGTGTTAAAGCAATCGTCTGAGTTCGTGATTTTTAAGATTTATTTCTCACTGTGCAGCAGATCTAGATGATGGTAAGTGTCAGAGTCCTGCTGGTGGAGGAAAGCCCAGAGACTCAATGTTTCTGAGCCTGTAGATGTGGTGGGAAGAGTCGGGGAGGAGCAGCAAGAACTTTTAGAGCAGGCATTTCAGGTGTTGGAGTAATTGTCTGACTTCCTTCTGTGCGGCTGGTTCCAAGTTGACGGTAACTGCCAGCGTGCTAGCTGTGTAGGACAGTGAAGAGGCTGACACGTGTGTGTCCATAGAGCTGCTAGAAAGCGTACGTGAAGAGCAGGAAGGGCTTTCAGAGCAGCCGGTTCTCGTCTTGCACAGTCGCCACACATCCGCACTTTTAGTGCCTCAGAACCCCGGACAGCTTGCAAAACACGGCTGTAACTGTCCCAGCGCAAGCTGTTCAGGAAAGCACAGAAACGCGATGTTCGCGTGCTTTTAGCGCTGCTCGCAAGAAGCCTCCGGAGCAGGCACTTCTCGTGCAGCAACAACCGTGCCTGCTACGATCTTTCCTAGCCTCTTTTCCTCCGGGCAGCCGGCTTGAGCTGATGTGAAGTGTTGGTGGGCAAATCATCCAGAGAAGCGTCGCAATGCTTCTGGGCTGTTAGCAAGAGCTTTCCTTGCTGACCCTTTTCACGTTGGAGATTAGCTGGACATTTGCCGGTTTAGTGCCTTGTTTCTTCTGCGCAGCTTGCACAAAGCTCATTGCGGCTTTCGCGGTTCGAGTTGTGCATCGCCGGAGCTCTGCGGGAAAGAGCGAGAGAAGAGCCGCGAAAGCTCCGAGTGCGGCCAGCTCGCGTGTAGCCGCGAATGTGCGCTGTTCGCCGGTTGCAGGGCGAGTGCCTTCTGCGCGGCTGCTTCCAAGTTGACGGTAACTGCCAGCGTGCTAGCTGTGTCGGACAGTGAAGAGGCTGACGCGTGTGTGTCCGTAGAGCTGCTAGAAAGCGTACGTGACGAGCAGGAAGGGCTTTCAGAGCAGCCGGTTCTCGTCTTGCACAGTCGCCACACATCCGCACTTTTAGTGCCTCAGAACCCCGGACAGCTTGCAAAACACGGCTGTAACTGTCCCAGCGCAAGCTGTTCAGGAAAGCACAGAAACGCGATGTTCGCGTGCTTTTAGCGCTGCTCGCAAGAAGCCTCCGGAGCAGGCACTTCTCGTGCAGCAACAACCGTGCCTGCTACGATCTTTCCTAGCCTCTTTTCCTCCGGGCAGCCGGCTTGAGCTGATGTGAAGTGTTGGTGGGCAAATCATCCAGAGAAGCGTCGCAATGCTTCTGGGCTGTTAGCAAGAGCTTTCCTTGCTGACCCTTTTCACGTTGGAGATTAGCTGGACATTTGCCGGTTTAGTGCCTTGTTTCTTCTGCGCAGCTTGCACAAAGCTCATTGCGGCTTTCGCGGTTCGAGTTGTGCATCGCCGGAGCTCTGCGGGAAAGAGCGAGAGAAGAGCCGCGAAAGCTCCGAGTGCGGCCAGCTCGCGTGTAGCCGCGAATGTGCGCTGTTCGCCGGTTGCAGGGCGACTGCCTTCTGCGCGGCTGCTTCCAAGTTGACGGTAACTGCCAGCGTGCTAGCTGTGTAGGACAGTGAAGAGGCTGACGCGTGTGTGTCCGTAGAGCTGCTAGAAAGCGTACGTGACGAGCAGGAAGGGCTTTCAGAGCAGCCGGTTCTCGTCTTGGACAGTCGCCACACATCCGCACTTTTAGTGCCTCAGAACCCCGGACAGCTTGCAAAACACGGCTGTAACTGTCCCAGCGCAAGCTGTTCAGGAAAGCACAGAAACGCGATGTTCGCGTGCTTTTAGCGCTGCTCGCAAGAAGCCTCCGGAGCAGGCACTTCTCGTGCAGCAACAACCGTGCCTGCTACGATCTTTCCTAGCCTCTTTTCCTCCGGGCAGCCGGCTTGAGCTGATGTGAAGTGTTGGTGGGCAAATCATCCAGAGAAGAGTCGCAATGCTTCTGGGCTGTTAGCAAGAGCTTTCCTTGCTGACCCTTTTCACGTTGGAGATTAGCTGGACATTTGCCGGTTTAGTGCCTTGTTTCTTCTGCGCAGCTTGCACAAAGCTCATTGCGGCTTTCGCGGTTCGAGTTGTGCATCGCCGGAGCTCTGCGGGAAAGAGCGAGAGAAGAGCCGCGAAAGCTCCGAGTGCGGCCAGCTCGCGTGTAGCCGCGAATGTGCGCTGTTCGCCGGTTGCAGGGCGAGTGCCTTCTGCGCGGCTGCTTCCAAGTTGACGGTAACTGCCAGCGTGCTAGCTGTGTAGGACAGTGAAGAGGCTGACGCGTGTGTGTCCGTAGAGCTGCTAGAAAGCGTACGTGACGAGCAGGAAGGGCTTTCAGAGCAGCCGGTTCTCGTCTTGGACAGTCGCCACACATCCGCACTTTTAGTGCCTCAGAACCCCGGACAGCTTGCAAAACACGGCTGTAACTGTCCCAGCGCAAGCTGTTCAGGAAAGCACAGAAACGCGATGTTCGCGTGCTTTTAGCGCTGCTCGCAAGAAGCCTCCGGAGCAGGCACTTCTCGTGCAGCAACAACCGTGCCTGCTACGATCTTTCCTAGCCTCTTTTCCTCCGGGCAGCCGGCTTGAGCTGATGTGAAGTGTTGGTGGGCAAATCATCCAGAGAAGCGTCGCAATGCTTCTGGGCTGTTAGCAAGAGCTTTCCTTGCTGAGCCTTTTCACGTTGGAGATTAGCTGGACATTTGCCGGTTTAGTGCCTTGTTTCTTCTGCGCAGCTTGCACAAAGCTCATTGCGGCTTTCGCGGTTCGAGTTGTGCATCGCCGGAGCTCTGCGGGAAAGAGCGAGAGAAGAGCCGCGAAAGCTCCGAGTGCGGCCAGCTCGCGTGTAGCCGCGAATGTGCGCTGTTCGCCGGTTGCAGGGCGACTGCCTTCTGCGCGGCTGCTTCCAAGTTGACGGTAACTGCCAGCGTGCTAGCTGTGTAGGACAGTGAAGAGGCTGACGCGTGTGTGTCCGTAGAGCTGCTAGAAAGCGTACGTGACGAGCAGGAAGGGCTTTCAGAGCAGCCGGTTCTCGTCTTGGACAGTCGCCACACATCCGCACTTTTAGTGCCTCAGAACCCCGGACAGCTTGCAAAACACGGCTGTAACTGTCCCAGCGCAAGCTGTTCAGGAAAGCACAGAAACGCGATGTTCGCGTGCTTTTAGCGCTGCTCGCAAGAAGCCTCCGGAGCAGGCACTTCTCGTGCAGCAACAACCGTGCCTGCTACGATCTTTCCTAGCCTCTTTTCCTCCGGGCAGCCGGCTTGAGCTGATGTGAAGTGTTGGTGGGCAAATCATCCAGAGAAGCGTCGCAATGCTTCTGGGCTGTTAGCAAGAGCTTTCCTTGCTGACCCTTTTCACGTTGGAGATTAGCTGGACATTTGCCGGTTTAGTGCCTTGTTTCTTCTGCGCAGCTTGCACAAAGCTCATTGCGGCTTTCGCGGTTCGAGTTGTGCATCGCCGGAGCTCTGCGGGAAAGAGCGAGAGAAGAGCCGCGAAAGCTCCGAGTGCGGCCAGCTCGCGTGTAGCCGCGAATGTGCGCTGTTCGCCGGTTGCAGGGCGAGTGCCTTCTGCGCGGCTGCTTCCAAGTTGACGGTAACTGCCAGCGTGCTAGCTGTGTAGGACAGTGAAGAGGCTGACGCGTGTGTGTCCGTAGAGCTGCTAGAAAGCGTACGTGACGAGCAGGAAGGGCTTTCAGAGCAGCCGGTTCTCGTCTTGGACAGTCGCCACACATCCGCACTTTTAGTGCCTCAGAACCCCGGACAGCTTGCAAAACACGGCTGTAACTGTCCCAGCGCAAGCTGTTCAGGAAAGCACAGAAACGCGATGTTCGCGTGCTTTTAGCGCTGCTCGCAAGAAGCCTCCGGAGCAGGCACTTCTCGTGCAGCAACAACCGTGCCTGCTACGATCTTTCCTAGCCTCTTTTCCTCCGGGCAGCCGGCTTGAGCTGATGTGAAGTGTTGGTGGGCAAATCATCCAGAGAAGCGTCGCAATGCTTCTGGGCTGTTAGCAAGAGCTTTCCTTGCTGAGCCTTTTCACGTTGGAGATTAGCTGGACATTTGCCGGTTTAGTGCCTTGTTTCTTCTGCGCAGCTTGCACAAAGCTCATTGCGGCTTTCGCGGTTCGAGTTGTGCATCGCCGGAGCTCTGCGGGAAAGAGCGAGAGAAGAGCCGCGAAAGCTCCGAGTGCGGCCAGCTCGCGTGTAGCCGCGAATGTGCGCTGTTCGCCGGTTGCAGGGCGAGTGCCTTCTGCGCGGCTGCTTCCAAGTTGACGGTAACTGCCAGCGTGCTAGCTGTGTAGGACAGTGAAGAGGCTGACGCGTGTGTGTCCGTAGAGCTGCTAGAAAGCGTACGTGACGAGCAGGAAGGGCTTTCAGAGCAGCCGGTTCTCGTCTTGGACAGTCGCCACACATCCGCACTTTTAGTGCCTCAGAACCCCGGACAGCTTGCAAAACACGGCTGTAACTGTCCCAGCGCAAGCTGTTCAGGAAAGCACAGAAACGCGATGTTCGCGTGCTTTTAGCGCTGCTCGCAAGAAGCCTCCGGAGCAGGCACTTCTCGTGCAGCAACAACCGTGCCTGCTACGATCTTTCCTAGCCTCTTTTCCTCCGGGCAGCCGGCTTGAGCTGATGTGAAGTGTTGGTGGGCAAATCATCCAGAGAAGCGTCGCAATGCTTCTGGGCTGTTAGCAAGAGCTTTCCTTGCTGACCCTTTTCACGTTGGAGATTAGCTGGACATTTGCCGGTTTAGTGCCTTGTTTCTTCTGCGCAGCTTGCACAAAGCTCATTGCGGCTTTCGCGGTTCGAGTTGTGCATCGCCGGAGCTCTGCGGGAAAGAGCGAGAGAAGAGCCGCGAAAGCTCCGAGTGCGGCCAGCTCGCGTGTAGCCGCGAATGTGCGCTGTTCGCCGGTTGCAGGGCGACTGCCTTCTGCGCGGCTGCTTCCAAGTTGACGGTAACTGCCAGCGTGCTAGCTGTGTAGGACAGTGAAGAGGCTGACGCGTGTGTGTCCGTAGAGCTGCTAGAAAGCGTACGTGACGAGCAGGAAGGGCTTTCAGAGCAGCCGGTTCTCGTCTTGGACAGTCGCCACACATCCGCACTTTTAGTGCCTCAGAACCCCGGACAGCTTGCAAAACACGGCTGTAACTGTCCCAGCGCAAGCTGTTCAGGAAAGCACAGAAACGCGATGTTCGCGTGCTTTTAGCGCTGCTCGCAAGAAGCCTCCGGAGCAGGCACTTCTCGTGCAGCAACAACCGTGCCTGCTACGATCTTTCCTAGCCTCTTTTCCTCCGGGCAGCCGGCTTGAGCTGATGTGAAGTGTTGGTGGGCAAATCATCCAGAGAAGCGTCGCAATGCTTCTGGGCTGTTAGCAAGAGCTTTCCTTGCTGACCCTTTTCACGTTGGAGATTAGCTGGACATTTGCCGGTTTAGTGCCTTGTTTCTTCTGCGCAGCTTGCACAAAGCTCATTGCGGCTTTCGCGGTTCGAGTTGTGCATCGCCGGAGCTCTGCGGGAAAGAGCGAGAGAAGAGCCGCGAAAGCTCCGAGTGCGGCCAGCTCGCGTGTAGCCGCGAATGTGCGCTGTTCGCCGGTTGCAGGGCGAGTGCCTTCTGCGCGGCTGCTTCCAAGTTGACGGTAACTGCCAGCGTGCTAGCTGTGTAGGACAGTGAAGAGGCTGACGCGTGTGTGTCCGTAGAGCTGCTAGAAAGCGTACGTGACGAGCAGGAAGGGCTTTCAGAGCAGCCGGTTCTCGTCTTGGACAGTCGCCACACATCCGCACTTTTAGTGCCTCAGAACCCCGGACAGCTTGCAAAACACGGCTGTAACTGTCCCAGCGCAAGCTGTTCAGGAAAGCACAGAAACGCGATGTTCGCGTGCTTTTAGCGCTGCTCGCAAGAAGCCTCCGGAGCAGGCACTTCTCGTGCAGCAACAACCGTGCCTGCTACGATCTTTCCTAGCCTCTTTTCCTCCGGGCAGCCGGCTTGAGCTGATGTGAAGTGTTGGTGGGCAAATCATCCAGAGAAGCGTCGCAATGCTTCTGGGCTGTTAGCAAGAGCTTTCCTTGCTGAGCCTTTTCACGTTGGAGATTAGCTGGACATTTGCCGGTTTAGTGCCTTGTTTCTTCTGCGCAGCTTGCACAAAGCTCATTGCGGCTTTCGCGGTTCGAGTTGTGCATCGCCGGAGCTCTGCGGGAAAGAGCGAGAGAAGAGCCGCGAAAGCTCCGAGTGCGGCCAGCTCGCGTGTAGCCGCGAATGTGCGCTGTTCGCCGGTTGCAGGGCGACTGCCTTCTGCGCGGCTGCTTCCAAGTTGACGGTAACTGCCAGCGTGCTAGCTGTGTAGGACAGTGAAGAGGCTGACGCGTGTGTGTCCGTAGAGCTGCTAGAAAGCGTACGTGACGAGCAGGAAGGGCTTTCAGAGCAGCCGGTTCTCGTCTTGGACAGTCGCCACACATCCGCACTTTTAGTGCCTCAGAACCCCGGACAGCTTGCAAAACACGGCTGTAACTGTCCCAGCGCAAGCTGTTCAGGAAAGCACAGAAACGCGATGTTCGCGTGCTTTTAGCGCTGCTCGCAAGAAGCCTCCGGAGCAGGCACTTCTCGTGCAGCAACAACCGTGCCTGCTACGATCTTTCCTAGCCTCTTTTCCTCCGGGCAGCCGGCTTGAGCTGATGTGAAGTGTTGGTGGGCAAATCATCCAGAGAAGCGTCGCAATGCTTCTGGGCTGTTAGCAAGAGCTTTCCTTGCTGACCCTTTTCACGTTGGAGATTAGCTGGACATTTGCCGGTTTAGTGCCTTGTTTCTTCTGCGCAGCTTGCACAAAGCTCATTGCGGCTTTCGCGGTTCGAGTTGTGCATCGCCGGAGCTCTGCGGGAAAGAGCGAGAGAAGAGCCGCGAAAGCTCCGAGTGCGGCCAGCTCGCGTGTAGCCGCGAATGTGCGCTGTTCGCCGGTTGCAGGGCGACTGCCTTCTGCGCGGCTGCTTCCAAGTTGACGGTAACTGCCAGCGTGCTAGCTGTGTAGGACAGTGAAGAGGCTGACGCGTGTGTGTCCGTAGAGCTGCTAGAAAGCGTACGTGACGAGCAGGAAGGGCTTTCAGAGCAGCCGGTTCTCGTCTTGGACAGTCGCCACACATCCGCACTTTTAGTGCCTCAGAACCCCGGACAGCTTGCAAAACACGGCTGTAACTGTCCCAGCGCAAGCTGTTCAGGAAAGCACAGAAACGCGATGTTCGCGTGCTTTTAGCGCTGCTCGCAAGAAGCCTCCGGAGCAGGCACTTCTCGTGCAGCAACAACCGTGCCTGCTACGATCTTTCCTAGCCTCTTTTCCTCCGGGCAGCCGGCTTGAGCTGATGTGAAGTGTTGGTGGGCAAATCATCCAGAGAAGCGTCGCAATGCTTCTGGGCTGTTAGCAAGAGCTTTCCTTGCTGACCCTTTTCACGTTGGAGATTAGCTGGACATTTGCCGGTTTAGTGCCTTGTTTCTTCTGCGCAGCTTGCACAAAGCTCATTGCGGCTTTCGCGGTTCGAGTTGTGCATCGCCGGAGCTCTGCGGGAAAGAGCGAGAGAAGAGCCGCGAAAGCTCCGAGTGCGGCCAGCTCGCGTGTAGCCGCGAATGTGCGCTGTTCGCCGGTTGCAGGGCGAGTGCCTTCTGCGCGGCTGCTTCCAAGTTGACGGTAACTGCCAGCGTGCTAGCTGTGTAGGACAGTGAAGAGGCTGACGCGTGTGTGTCCGTAGAGCTGCTAGAAAGCGTACGTGACGAGCAGGAAGGGCTTTCAGAGCAGCCGGTTCTCGTCTTGGACAGTCGCCACACATCCGCACTTTTAGTGCCTCAGAACCCCGGACAGCTTGCAAAACACGGCTGTAACTGTCCCAGCGCAAGCTGTTCAGGAAAGCACAGAAACGCGATGTTCGCGTGCTTTTAGCGCTGCTCGCAAGAAGCCTCCGGAGCAGGCACTTCTCGTGCAGCAACAACCGTGCCTGCTACGATCTTTCCTAGCCTCTTTTCCTCCGGGCAGCCGGCTTGAGCTGATGTGAAGTGTTGGTGGGCAAATCATCCAGAGAAGCGTCGCAATGCTTCTGGGCTGTTAGCAAGAGCTTTCCTTGCTGACCCTTTTCACGTTGGAGATTAGCTGGACATTTGCCGGTTTAGTGCCTTGTTTCTTCTGCGCAGCTTGCACAAAGCTCATTGCGGCTTTCGCGGTTCGAGTTGTGCATCGCCGGAGCTCTGCGGGAAAGAGCGAGAGAAGAGCCGCGAAAGCTCCGAGTGCGGCCAGCTCGCGTGTAGCCGCGAATGTGCGCTGTTCGCCGGTTGCAGGGCGACTGCCTTCTGCGCGGCTGCTTCCAAGTTGACGGTAACTGCCAGCGTGCTAGCTGTGTAGGACAGTGAAGAGGCTGACGCGTGTGTGTCCGTAGAGCTGCTAGAAAGCGTACGTGACGAGCAGGAAGGGCTTTCAGAGCAGCCGGTTCTCGTCTTGGACAGTCGCCACACATCCGCACTTTTAGTGCCTCAGAACCCCGGACAGCTTGCAAAACACGGCTGTAACTGTCCCAGCGCAAGCTGTTCAGGAAAGCACAGAAACGCGATGTTCGCGTGCTTTTAGCGCTGCTCGCAAGAAGCCTCCGGAGCAGGCACTTCTCGTGCAGCAACAACCGTGCCTGCTACGATCTTTCCTAGCCTCTTTTCCTCCGGGCAGCCGGCTTGAGCTGATGTGAAGTGTTGGTGGGCAAATCATCCAGAGAAGCGTCGCAATGCTTCTGGGCTGTTAGCAAGAGCTTTCCTTGCTGACCCTTTTCACGTTGGAGATTAGCTGGACATTTGCCGGTTTAGTGCCTTGTTTCTTCTGCGCAGCTTGCACAAAGCTCATTGCGGCTTTCGCGGTTCGAGTTGTGCATCGCCGGAGCTCTGCGGGAAAGAGCGAGAGAAGAGCCGCGAAAGCTCCGAGTGCGGCCAGCTC
The DNA here is from genome assembly GCF_036417535.1 of Chlamydotis macqueenii. NCBI lineage: Eukaryota > Metazoa > Chordata > Aves > Otidiformes > Otididae > Chlamydotis > Chlamydotis macqueenii. Next base: position 22,926 of record NW_028239203.1, read on the forward strand.
GCGTGTAGCCGCGAATGTGCGCTGTTCGCCGGTTGCAGGGCGACTGCCTTCTGCGCGGCTGCTTCCAAGTTGACGGTAACTGCCAGCGTGCTAGCTGTGTAGGACAGTGAAGAGGCTGACGCGTGTGTGTCCGTAGAGCTGCTAGAAAGCGTACGTGACGAGCAGGAAGGGCTTTCAGAGCAGCCGGTTCTCGTCTTGGACAGTCGCCACACATCCGCACTTTTAGTGCCTCAGAACCCCGGACAGCTTGCAAAACACGGCTGTAACTGTCCCAGCGCAAGCTGTTCAGGAAAGCACAGAAACGCGATGTTCGCGTGCTTTTAGCGCTGCTCGCAAGAAGCCTCCGGAGCAGGCACTTCTCGTGCAGCAACAACCGTGCCTGCTACGATCTTTCCTAGCCTCTTTTCCTCCGGGCAGCCGGCTTGAGCTGATGTGAAGTGTTGGTGGGCAAATCATCCAGAGAAGCGTCGCAATGCTTCTGGGCTGTTAGCAAGAGCTTTCCTTGCTGAGCCTTTTCACGTTGGAGATTAGCTGGACATTTGCCGGTTTAGTGCCTTGTTTCTTCTGCGCAGCTTGCACAAAGCTCATTGCGGCTTTCGCGGTTCGAGTTGTGCATCGCCGGAGCTCTGCGGGAAAGAGCGAGAGAAGAGCCGCGAAAGCTCCGAGTGCGGCCAGCTCGCGTGTAGCCGCGAATGTGCGCTGTTCGCCGGTTGCAGGGCGACTGCCTTCTGCGCGGCTGCTTCCAAGTTGACGGTAACTGCCAGCGTGCTAGCTGTGTAGGACAGTGAAGAGGCTGACGCGTGTGTGTCCGTAGAGCTGCTAGAAAGCGTACGTGACGAGCAGGAAGGGCTTTCAGAGCAGCCGGTTCTCGTCTTGCACAGTCGCCACACATCCGCACTTTTAGTGCCTCAGAACCCCGGACAGCTTGCAAAACACGGCTGTAACTGTCCCAGCGCAAGCTGTTCAGGAAAGCACAGAAACGCGATGTTCGCGTGCTTTTAGCGCTGCTCGCAAGAAGCCTCCGGAGCAGGCACTTCTCGTGCAGCAACAACCGTGCCTGCTACGATCTTTCCTAGCCTCTTTTCCTCCGGGCAGCCGGCTTGAGCTGATGTGAAGTGTTGGTGGGCAAATCATCCAGAGAAGCGTCGCAATGCTTCTGGGCTGTTAGCAAGAGCTTTCCTTGCTGAGCCTTTTCACGTTGGAGATTAGCTGGACATTTGCCGGTTTAGTGCCTTGTTTCTTCTGCGCAGCTTGCACAAAGCTCATTGCGGCTTTCGCGGTTCGAGTTGTGCATCGCCGGAGCTCTGCGGGAAAGAGCGAGAGAAGAGCCGCGAAAGCTCCGAGTGCGGCCAGCTCGCGTGTAGCCGCGAATGTGCGCTGTTCGCCGGCTGGAGGGCGAGTGCCTTCTGCGCGGCTGCTTCCAAGTTGACGGTAACTGCCAGCGTGCTAGCTGTGTAGGACAGTGAAGAGGCTGACGCGTGTGTGTCCGTAGAGCTGCTAGAAAGCGTACGTGACGAGCAGGAAGGGCTTTCAGAGCAGCCGGTTCTCGTCTTGGACAGTCGCCACACATCCGCACTTTTAGTGCCTCAGAACCCCGGACAGCTTGCAAAACACGGCTGTAACTGTCCCAGCGCAAGCTGTTCAGGAAAGCACAGAAACGCGATGTTCGCGTGCTTTTAGCGCTGCTCGCAAGAAGCCTCCGGAGCAGGCACTTCTCGTGCAGCAACAACCGTGCCTGCTACGATCTTTCCTAGCCTCTTTTCCTCCGGGCAGCCGGCTTGAGCTGATGTGAAGTGTTGGTGGGCAAATCATCCAGAGAAGCGTCGCAATGCTTCTGGGCTGTTAGCAAGAGCTTTCCTTGCTGAGCCTTTTCACGTTGGAGATTAGCTGGACATTTGCCGGTTTAGTGCCTTGTTTCTTCTGCGCAGCTTGCACAAAGCTCATTGCGGCTTTCGCGGTTCGAGTTGTGCATCGCCGGAGCTCTGCGGGAAAGAGCGAGAGAAGAGCCGCGAAAGCTCCGAGTGCGGCCAGCTCGCGTGTAGCCGCGAATGTGCGCTGTTCGCCGGTTGCAGGGCGACTGCCTTCTGCGCGGCTGCTTCCAAGTTGACGGTAACTGCCAGCGTGCTAGCTGTGTAGGACAGTGAAGAGGCTGACGCGTGTGTGTCCGTAGAGCTGCTAGAAAGCGTACGTGACGAGCAGGAAGGGCTTTCAGAGCAGCCGGTTCTCGTCTTGGACAGTCGCCACACATCCGCACTTTTAGTGCCTCAGAACCCCGGACAGCTTGCAAAACACGGCTGTAACTGTCCCAGCGCAAGCTGTTCAGGAAAGCACAGAAACGCGATGTTCGCGTGCTTTTAGCGCTGCTCGCAAGAAGCCTCCGGAGCAGGCACTTCTCGTGCAGCAACAACCGTGCCTGCTACGATCTTTCCTAGCCTCTTTTCCTCCGGGCAGCCGGCTTGAGCTGATGTGAAGTGTTGGTGGGCAAATCATCCAGAGAAGCGTCGCAATGCTTCTGGGCTGTTAGCAAGAGCTTTCCTTGCTGAGCCTTTTCACGTTGGAGATTAGCTGGACATTTGCCGGTTTAGTGCCTTGTTTCTTCTGCGCAGCTTGCACAAAGCTCATTGCGGCTTTCGCGGTTCGAGTTGTGCATCGCCGGAGCTCTGCGGGAAAGAGCGAGAGAAGAGCCGCGAAAGCTCCGAGTGCGGCCAGCTCGCGTGTAGCCGCGAATGTGCGCTGTTCGCCGGTTGCAGGGCGACTGCCTTCTGCGCGGCTGCTTCCAAGTTGACGGTAACTGCCAGCGTGCTAGCTGTGTAGGACAGTGAAGAGGCTGACGCGTGTGTGTCCGTAGAGCTGCTAGAAAGCGTACGTGACGAGCAGGAAGGGCTTTCAGAGCAGCCGGTTCTCGTCTTGGACAGTCGCCACACATCCGCACTTTTAGTGCCTCAGAACCCCGGACAGCTTGCAAAACACGGCTGTAACTGTCCCAGCGCAAGCTGTTCAGGAAAGCACAGAAACGCGATGTTCGCGTGCTTTTAGCGCTGCTCGCAAGAAGCCTCCGGAGCAGGCACTTCTCGTGCAGCAACAACCGTGCCTGCTACGATCTTTCCTAGCCTCTTTTCCTCCGGGCAGCCGGCTTGAGCTGATGTGAAGTGTTGGTGGGCAAATCATCCAGAGAAGCGTCGCAATGCTTCTGGGCTGTTAGCAAGAGCTTTCCTTGCTGACCCTTTTCACGTTGGAGATTAGCTGGACATTTGCCGGTTTAGTGCCTTGTTTCTTCTGCGCAGCTTGCACAAAGCTCATTGCGGCTTTCGCGGTTCGAGTTGTGCATCGCCGGAGCTCTGCGGGAAAGAGCGAGAGAAGAGCCGCGAAAGCTCCGAGTGCGGCCAGCTCGCGTGTAGCCGCGAATGTGCGCTGTTCGCCGGTTGCAGGGCGAGTGCCTTCTGCGCGGCTGCTTCCAAGTTGACGGTAACTGCCAGCGTGCTAGCTGTGTAGGACAGTGAAGAGGCTGACGCGTGTGTGTCCGTAGAGCTGCTAGAAAGCGTACGTGACGAGCAGGAAGGGCTTTCAGAGCAGCCGGTTCTCGTCTTGGACAGTCGCCACACATCCGCACTTTTAGTGCCTCAGAACCCCGGACAGCTTGCAAAACACGGCTGTAACTGTCCCAGCGCAAGCTGTTCAGGAAAGCACAGAAACGCGATGTTCGCGTGCTTTTAGCGCTGCTCGCAAGAAGCCTCCGGAGCAGGCACTTCTCGTGCAGCAACAACCGTGCCTGCTACGATCTTTCCTAGCCTCTTTTCCTCCGGGCAGCCGGCTTGAGCTGATGTGAAGTGTTGGTGGGCAAATCATCCAGAGAAGCGTCGCAATGCTTCTGGGCTGTTAGCAAGAGCTTTCCTTGCTGAGCCTTTTCACGTTGGAGATTAGCTGGACATTTGCCGGTTTAGTGCCTTGTTTCTTCTGCGCAGCTTGCACAAAGCTCATTGCGGCTTTCGCGGTTCGAGTTGTGCATCGCCGGAGCTCTGCGGGAAAGAGCGAGAGAAGAGCCGCGAAAGCTCCGAGTGCGGCCAGCTCGCGTGTAGCCGCGAATGTGCGCTGTTCGCCGGTTGCAGGGCGAGTGCCTTCTGCGCGGCTGCTTCCAAGTTGACGGTAACTGCCAGCGTGCTAGCTGTGTAGGACAGTGAAGAGGCTGACGCGTGTGTGTCCGTAGAGCTGCTAGAAAGCGTACGTGACGAGCAGGAAGGGCTTTCAGAGCAGCCGGTTCTCGTCTTGGACAGTCGCCACACATCCGCACTTTTAGTGCCTCAGAACCCCGGACAGCTTGCAAAACACGGCTGTAACTGTCCCAGCGCAAGCTGTTCAGGAAAGCACAGAAACGCGATGTTCGCGTGCTTTTAGCGCTGCTCGCAAGAAGCCTCCGGAGCAGGCACTTCTCGTGCAGCAACAACCGTGCCTGCTACGATCTTTCCTAGCCTCTTTTCCTCCGGGCAGCCGGCTTGAGCTGATGTGAAGTGTTGGTGGGCAAATCATCCAGAGAAGCGTCGCAATGCTTCTGGGCTGTTAGCAAGAGCTTTCCTTGCTGAGCCTTTTCACGTTGGAGATTAGCTGGACATTTGCCGGTTTAGTGCCTTGTTTCTTCTGCGCAGCTTGCACAAAGCTCATTGCGGCTTTCGCGGTTCGAGTTGTGCATCGCCGGAGCTCTGCGGGAAAGAGCGAGAGAAGAGCCGCGAAAGCTCCGAGTGCGGCCAGCTCGCGTGTAGCCGCGAATGTGCGCTGTTCGCCGGTTGCAGGGCGACTGCCTTCTGCGCGGCTGCTTCCAAGTTGACGGTAACTGCCAGCGTGCTAGCTGTGTAGGACAGTGAAGAGGCTGACGCGTGTGTGTCCGTAGAGCTGCTAGAAAGCGTACGTGACGAGCAGGAAGGGCTTTCAGAGCAGCCGGTTCTCGTCTTGGACAGTCGCCACACATCCGCACTTTTAGTGCCTCAGAACCCCGGACAGCTTGCAAAACACGGCTGTAACTGTCCCAGCGCAAGCTGTTCAGGAAAGCACAGAAACGCGATGTTCGCGTGCTTTTAGCGCTGCTCGCAAGAAGCCTCCGGAGCAGGCACTTCTCGTGCAGCAACAACCGTGCCTGCTACGATCTTTCCTAGCCTCTTTTCCTCCGGGCAGCCGGCTTGAGCTGATGTGAAGTGTTGGTGGGCAAATCATCCAGAGAAGCGTCGCAATGCTTCTGGGCTGTTAGCAAGAGCTTTCCTTGCTGAGCCTTTTCACGTTGGAGATTAGCTGGACATTTGCCGGTTTAGTGCCTTGTTTCTTCTGCGCAGCTTGCACAAAGCTCATTGCGGCTTTCGCGGTTCGAGTTGTGCATCGCCGGAGCTCTGCGGGAAAGAGCGAGAGAAGAGCCGCGAAAGCTCCGAGTGCGGCCAGCTCGCGTGTAGCCGCGAATGTGCGCTGTTCGCCGGTTGCAGGGCGACTGCCTTCTGCGCGGCTGCTTCCAAGTTGACGGTAACTGCCAGCGTGCTAGCTGTGTAGGACAGTGAAGAGGCTGACGCGTGTGTGTCCGTAGAGCTGCTAGAAAGCGTACGTGACGAGCAGGAAGGGCTTTCAGAGCAGCCGGTTCTCGTCTTGCACAGTCGCCACACATCCGCACTTTTAGTGCCTCAGAACCCCGGACAGCTTGCAAAACACGGCTGTAACTGTCCCAGCGCAAGCTGTTCAGGAAAGCACAGAAACGCGATGTTCGCGTGCTTTTAGCGCTGCTCGCAAGAAGCCTCCGGAGCAGGCACTTCTCGTGCAGCAACAACCGTGCCTGCTACGATCTTTCCTAGCCTCTTTTCCTCCGGGCAGCCGGCTTGAGCTGATGTGAAGTGTTGGTGGGCAAATCATCCAGAGAAGCGTCGCAATGCTTCTGGGCTGTTAGCAAGAGCTTTCCTTGCTGAGCCTTTTCACGTTGGAGATTAGCTGGACATTTGCCGGTTTAGTGCCTTGTTTCTTCTGCGCAGCTTGCACAAAGCTCATTGCGGCTTTCGCGGTTCGAGTTGTGCATCGCCGGAGCTCTGCGGGAAAGAGCGAGAGAAGAGCCGCGAAAGCTCCGAGTGCGGCCAGCTCGCGTGTAGCCGCGAATGTGCGCTGTTCGCCGGCTGGAGGGCGAGTGCCTTCTGCGCGGCTGCTTCCAAGTTGACGGTAACTGCCAGCGTGCTAGCTGTGTAGGACAGTGAAGAGGCTGACGCGTGTGTGTCCGTAGAGCTGCTAGAAAGCGTACGTGACGAGCAGGAAGGGCTTTCAGAGCAGCCGGTTCTCGTCTTGGACAGTCGCCACACATCCGCACTTTTAGTGCCTCAGAACCCCGGACAGCTTGCAAAACACGGCTGTAACTGTCCCAGCGCAAGCTGTTCAGGAAAGCACAGAAACGCGATGTTCGCGTGCTTTTAGCGCTGCTCGCAAGAAGCCTCCGGAGCAGGCACTTCTCGTGCAGCAACAACCGTGCCTGCTACGATCTTTCCTAGCCTCTTTTCCTCCGGGCAGCCGGCTTGAGCTGATGTGAAGTGTTGGTGGGCAAATCATCCAGAGAAGCGTCGCAATGCTTCTGGGCTGTTAGCAAGAGCTTTCCTTGCTGAGCCTTTTCACGTTGGAGATTAGCTGGACATTTGCCGGTTTAGTGCCTTGTTTCTTCTGCGCAGCTTGCACAAAGCTCATTGCGGCTTTCGCGGTTCGAGTTGTGCATCGCCGGAGCTCTGCGGGAAAGAGCGAGAGAAGAGCCGCGAAAGCTCCGAGTGCGGCCAGCTCGCGTGTAGCCGCGAATGTGCGCTGTTCGCCGGTTGCAGGGCGACTGCCTTCTGCGCGGCTGCTTCCAAGTTGACGGTAACTGCCAGCGTGCTAGCTGTGTAGGACAGTGAAGAGGCTGACGCGTGTGTGTCCGTAGAGCTGCTAGAAAGCGTACGTGACGAGCAGGAAGGGCTTTCAGAGCAGCCGGTTCTCGTCTTGGACAGTCGCCACACATCCGCACTTTTAGTGCCTCAGAACCCCGGACAGCTTGCAAAACACGGCTGTAACTGTCCCAGCGCAAGCTGTTCAGGAAAGCACAGAAACGCGATGTTCGCGTGCTTTTAGCGCTGCTCGCAAGAAGGCCTCCGGAGCAGGCACTTCTCGTGCAGCAACAACCGTGCCTGCTACGATCTTTCCTAGCCTCTTTTCCTCCGGGCAGCCGGCTTGAGCTGATGTGAAGTGTTGGTGGGCAAATCATCCAGAGAAGCGTCGCAATGCTTCTGGGCTGTTAGCAAGAGCTTCCTTGCTGAGCCTTTTCACGTTGGAGATTAGCTGGACATTTGCCGGTTTAGTGCCTTGTTTCTTCTGCGCAGCTTGCACAAAGCTCATTGCGGCTTTCGCGGTTCGAGTTGTGCATCGCCGGAGCTCTGCGGGAAAGAGCGAGAGAAGAGCCGCGAAAGCTCCGAGTGCGGCCAGCTCGCGTGTAGCCGCGAATGTGCGCTGTTCGCCGGTTGCAGGGCGACTGCCTTCTGCGCGGCTGCTTCCAAGTTGACGGTAACTGCCAGCGTGCTAGCTGTGTAGGACAGTGAAGAGGCTGACGCGTGTGTGTCCGTAGAGCTGCTAGAAAGCGTACGTGACGAGCAGGAAGGGCTTTCAGAGCAGCCGGTTCTCGTCTTGGACAGTCGCCACACATCCGCACTTTTAGTGCCTCAGAACCCCGGACAGCTTGCAAAACACGGCTGTAACTGTCCCAGCGCAAGCTGTTCAGGAAAGCACAGAAACGCGATGTTCGCGTGCTTTTAGCGCTGCTCGCAAGAAGCCTCCGGAGCAGGCACTTCTCGTGCAGCAACAACCGTGCCTGCTACGATCTTTCCTAGCCTCTTTTCCTCCGGGCAGCCGGCTTGAGCTGATGTGAAGTGTTGGTGGGCAAATCATCCAGAGAAGCGTCGCAATGCTTCTGGGCTGTTAGCAAGAGCTTTCCTTGCTGACCCTTTTCACGTTGGAGATTAGCTGGACATTTGCCGGTTTAGTGCCTTGTTTCTTCTGCGCAGCTTGCACAAAGCTCATTGCGGCTTTCGCGGTTCGAGTTGTGCATCGCCGGAGCTCTGCGGGAAAGAGCGAGAGAAGAGCCGCGAAAGCTCCGAGTGCGGCCAGCTCGCGTGTAGCCGCGAATGTGCGCTGTTCGCCGGTTGCAGGGCGAGTGCCTTCTGCGCGGCTGCTTCCAAGTTGACGGTAACTGCCAGCGTGCTAGCTGTGTAGGACAGTGAAGAGGCTGACGCGTGTGTGTCCGTAGAGCTGCTAGAAAGCGTACGTGACGAGCAGGAAGGGCTTTCAGAGCAGCCGGTTCTCGTCTTGGACAGTCGCCACACATCCGCACTTTTAGTGCCTCAGAACCCCGGACAGCTTGCAAAACACGGCTGTAACTGTCCCAGCGCAAGCTGTTCAGGAAAGCACAGAAACGCGATGTTCGCGTGCTTTTAGCGCTGCTCGCAAGAAGCCTCCGGAGCAGGCACTTCTCGTGCAGCAACAACCGTGCCTGCTACGATCTTTCCTAGCCTCTTTTCCTCCGGGCAGCCGGCTTGAGCTGATGTGAAGTGTTGGTGGGCAAATCATCCAGAGAAGCGTCGCAATGCTTCTGGGCTGTTAGCAAGAGCTTTCCTTGCTGAGCCTTTTCACGTTGGAGATTAGCTGGACATTTGCCGGTTTAGTGCCTTGTTTTCTTCTGCGCAGCTTGCACAAAGCTCATTGCGGCTTTCGCGGTTCGAGTTGTGCATCGCCGGAGCTCTGCGGGAAAGAGCGAGAGAAGAGCCGCGAAAGCTCCGAGTGCGGCCAGCTCGCGTGTAGCCGCGAATGTGCGCTGTTCGCCGGTTGCAGGGCGAGTGCCTTCTGCGCGGCTGCTTCCAAGTTGACGGTAACTGCCAGCGTGCTAGCTGTGTAGGACAGTGAAGAGGCTGACGCGTGTGTGTCCGTAGAGCTGCTAGAAAGCGTACGTGACGAGCAGGAAGGGCTTTCAGAGCAGCCGGTTCTCGTCTTGGACAGTCGCCACACATCCGCACTTTTAGTGCCTCAGAACCCCGGACAGCTTGCAAAACACGGCTGTAACTGTCCCAGCGCAAGCTGTTCAGGAAAGCACAGAAACGCGATGTTCGCGTGCTTTTAGCGCTGCTCGCAAGAAGCCTCCGAGCAGGCACTTCTCGTGCAGCAACAACCGTGCCTGCTACGATCTTTCCTAGCCTCTTTTCCTCCGGGCAGCCGGCTTGAGCTGATGTGAAGTGTTGGTGGGCAAATCATCCAGAGAAGCGTCGCAATGCTTCTGGGCTGTTAGCAAGAGCTTTCCTTGCTGAGCCTTTTCACGTTGGAGATTAGCTGGACATTTGCCGGTTTAGTGCCTTGTTTCTTCTGCGCAGCTTGCACAAAGCTCATTGCGGCTTTCGCGGTTCGAGTTGTGCATCGCCGGAGCTCTGCGGGAAAGAGCGAGAGAAGAGCCGCGAAAGCTCCGAGTGCGGCCAGCTCGCGTGTAGCCGCGAATGTGCGCTGTTCGCCGGTTGCAGGGCGACTGCCTTCTGCGCGGCTGCTTCCAAGTTGACGGTAACTGCCAGCGTGCTAGCTGTGTAGGACAGTGAAGAGGCTGACGCGTGTGTGTCCGTAGAGCTGCTAGAAAGCGTACGTGACGAGCAGGAAGGGCTTTCAGAGCAGCCGGTTCTCGTCTTGGACAGTCGCCACACATCCGCACTTTTAGTGCCTCAGAACCCCGGACAGCTTGCAAAACACGGCTGTAACTGTCCCAGCGCAAGCTGTTCAGGAAAGCACAGAAACGCGATGTTCGCGTGCTTTTAGCGCTGCTCGCAAGAAGCCTCCGGAGCAGGCACTTCTCGTGCAGCAACAACCGTGCCTGCTACGATCTTTCCTAGCCTCTTTTCCTCCGGGCAGCCGGCTTGAGCTGATGTGAAGTGTTGGTGGGCAAATCATCCAGAGAAGCGTCGCAATGCTTCTGGGCTGTTAGCAAGAGCTTTCCTTGCTGACCCTTTTCACGTTGGAGATTAGCTGGACATTTGCCGGTTTAGTGCCTTGTTTCTTCTGCGCAGCTTGCACAAAGCTCATTGCGGCTTTCGCGGTTCGAGTTGTGCATCGCCGGAGCTCTGCGGGAAAGAGCGAGAGAAGAGCCGCGAAAGCTCCGAGTGCGGCCAGCTCGCGTGTAGCCGCGAATGTGCGCTGTTCGCCGGTTGCAGGGCGAGTGCCTTCTGCGCGGCTGCTTCCAAGTTGACGGTAACTGCCAGCGTGCTAGCTGTGTAGGACAGTGAAGAGGCTGACGCGTGTGTGTCCGTAGAGCTGCTAGAAAGCGTACGTGACGAGCAGGAAGGGCTTTCAGAGCAGCCGGTTCTCGTCTTGGACAGTCGCCACACATCCGCACTTTTAGTGCCTCAGAACCCCGGACAGCTTGCAAAACACGGCTGTAACTGTCCCAGCGCAAGCTGTTCAGGAAAGCACAGAAACGCGATGTTCGCGTGCTTTTAGCGCTGCTCGCAAGAAGCCTCCGGAGCAGGCACTTCTCGTGCAGCAACAACCGTGCCTGCTACGATCTTTCCTAGCCTCTTTTCCTCCGGGCAGCCGGCTTGAGCTGATGTGAAGTGTTGGTGGCAAATCATCCAGAGAAGCGTCGCAATGCTTCTGGGCTGTTAGCAAGAGCTTTCCTTGCTGACCCTTTTCACGTTGGAGATTAGCTGGACATTTGCCGGTTTAGTGCCTTGTTTCTTCTGCGCAGCTTGCACAAAGCTCATTGCGGCTTTCGCGGTTCGAGTTGTGCATCGCCGGAGCTCTGCGGGAAAGAGCGAGAGAAGAGCCGCGAAAGCTCCGAGTGCGGCCAGCTCGCGTGTAGCCGCGAATGTGCGCTGTTCGCCGGTTGCAGGGCGACTGCCTTCTGCGCGGCTGCTTCCAAGTTGACGGTAACTGCCAGCGTGCTAGCTGTGTAGGACAGTGAAGAGGCTGACGCGTGTGTGTCCGTAGAGCTGCTAGAAAGCGTACGTGACGAGCAGGAAGGGCTTTCAGAGCAGCCGGTTCTCGTCTTGGACAGTCGCCACACATCCGCACTTTTAGTGCCTCAGAACCCCGGACAGCTTGCAAAACACGGCTGTAACTGTCCCAGCGCAAGCTGTTCAGGAAAGCACAGAAACGCGATGTTCGCGTGCTTTTAGCGCTGCTCGCAAGAAGCCTCCGGAGCAGGCACTTCTCGTGCAGCAACAACCGTGCCTGCTACGATCTTTCCTAGCCTCTTTTCCTCCGGGCAGCCGGCTTGAGCTGATGTGAAGTGTTGGTGGGCAAATCATCCAGAGAAGCGTCGCAATGCTTCTGGGCTGTTAGCAAGAGCTTTCCTTGCTGACCCTTTTCACGTTGGAGATTAGCTGGACATTTGCCGGTTTAGTGCCTTGTTTCTTCTGCGCAGCTTGCACAAAGCTCATTGCGGCTTTCGCGGTTCGAGTTGTGCATCGCCGGAGCTCTGCGGGAAAGAGCGAGAGAAGAGCCGCGAAAGCTCCGAGTGCGGCCAGCTCGCGTGTAGCCGCGAATGTGCGCTGTTCGCCGGTTGCAGGGCGACTGCCTTCTGCGCGGCTGCTTCCAAGTTGACGGTAACTGCCAGCGTGCTAGCTGTGTAGGACAGTGAAGAGGCTGACGCGTGTGTGTCCGTAGAGCTGCTAGAAAGCGTACGTGACGAGCAGGAAGGGCTTTCAGAGCAGCCGGTTCTCGTCTTGGACAGTCGCCACACATCCGCACTTTTAGTGCCTCAGAACCCCGGACAGCTTGCAAAACACGGCTGTAACTGTCCCAGCGCAAGCTGTTCAGGAAAGCACAGAAACGCGATGTTCGCGTGCTTTTAGCGCTGCTCGCAAGAAGCCTCCGGAGCAGGCACTTCTCGTGCAGCAACAACCGTGCCTGCTACGATCTTTCCTAGCCTCTTTTCCTCCGGGCAGCCGGCTTGAGCTGATGTGAAGTGTTGGTGGGCAAATCATCCAGAGAAGCGTCGCAATGCTTCTGGGCTGTTAGCAAGAGCTTTCCTTGCTGAGCCTTTTCACGTTGGAGATTAGCTGGACATTTGCCGGTTTAGTGCCTTGTTTCTTCTGCGCAGCTTGCACAAAGCTCATTGCGGCTTTCGCGGTTCGAGTTGTGCATCGCCGGAGCTCTGCGGGAAAGAGCGAGAGAAGAGCCGCGAAAGCTCCGAGTGCGGCCAGCTCGCGTGTAGCCGCGAATGTGCGCTGTTCGCCGGTTGCAGGGCGACTGCCTTCTGCGCGGCTGCTTCCAAGTTGACGGTAACTGCCAGCGTGCTAGCTGTGTAGGACAGTGAAGAGGCTGACGCGTGTGTGTCCGTAGAGCTGCTAGAAAGCGTACGTGACGAGCAGGAAGGGCTTTCAGAGCAGCCGGTTCTCGTCTTGCACAGTCGCCACACATCCGCACTTTTAGTGCCTCAGAACCCCGGACAGCTTGCAAAACACGGCTGTAACTGTCCAGCGCAAGCTGTTCAGGAAAGCACAGAAACGCGATGTTCGCGTGCTTTTAGCGCTGCTCGCAAGAAGCCCTCCGGAGCAGGCACTTCTCGTGCAGCAACAACCGTGCCTGCTACGATCTTTCCTAGCCTCTTTTCCTCCGGGCAGCCGGCTTGAGCTGATGTGAAGTGTTGGTGGGCAAATCATCCAGAGAAGCGTCGCAATGCTTCTGGGCTGTTAGCAAGAGCTTTCCTTGCTGAGCCTTTTCACGTTGGAGATTAGCTGGACATTTGCCGGTTTAGTGCCTTGTTTCTTCTGCGCAGCTTGCACAAAGCTCATTGCGGCTTTCTCGCGTTCGAGTTGTGCATCGCCGGAGCTCTGCGGGAAAGAGCGAGAGAAGAGCCGCGAAAGCTCCGAGTGCGGCCAGCTCGCGTGTAGCCGCGAATGTGCGCTGTTCGCCGGCTGGAGGGCGAGTGCCTTCTGCGCGGCTGCTTCCAAGTTGACGGTAACTGCCAGCGTGCTAGCTGTGTAGGACAGTGAAGAGGCTGACGCGTGTGTGTCCGTAGAGCTGCTAGAAAGCGTACGTGACGAGCAGGAAGGGCTTTCAGAGCAGCCGGTTCTCGTCTTGGACAGTCGCCACACATCCGCACTTTTAGTGCCTCAGAACCCCGGACAGCTTGCAAAACACGGCTGTAACTGTCCCAGCGCAAGCTGTTCAGGAAAGCACAGAAACGCGATGTTCGCGTGCTTTTAGCGCTGCTCGCAAGAAGCCTCCGGAGCAGGCACTTCTCGTGCAGCAACAACCGTGCCTGCTACGATCTTTCCTAGCCTCTTTTCCTCCGGGCAGCCGGCTTGAGCTGATGTGAAGTGTTGGTGGGCAAATCATCCAGAGAAGCGTCGCAATGCTTCTGGGCTGTTAGCAAGAGCTTTCCTTGCTGAGCCTTTTCACGTTGGAGATTAGCTGGACATTTGCCGGTTTAGTGCCTTGTTTCTTCTGCGCAGCTTGCACAAAGCTCATTGCGGCTTTCGCGGTTCGAGTTGTGCATCGCCGGAGCTCTGCGGGAAAGAGCGAGAGAAGAGCCGCGAAAGCTCCGAGTGCGGCCAGCTCGCGTGTAGCCGCGAATGTGCGCTGTTCGCCGGTTGCAGGGCGACTGCCTTCTGCGCGGCTGCTTCCAAGTTGACGGTAACTGCCAGCGTGCTAGCTGTGTAGGACAGTGAAGAGGCTGACGCGTGTGTGTCCGTAGAGCTGCTAGAAAGCGTACGTGACGAGCAGGAAGGGCTTTTCAGAGCAGCCGGTTCTCGTCTTGGACAGTCGCCACACATCCGCACTTTTAGTGCCTCAGAACCCCGGACAGCTTGCAAAACACGGCTGTAACTGTCCCATCGCAAGCTGTTCAGGAAAGCACAGAAACGCGATGTTCGCGTGCTTTTAGCGCTGCTCGCAAGAAGCCTCCGGAGCAGGCACTTCTCGTGCAGCAACAACCGTGCCTGCTACGATCTTTCCTAGCCTCTTTTCCTCCGGGCAGCCGGCTTGAGCTGATGTGAAGTGTTGGTGGGCAAATCATCCAGAGAAGCGTCGCAATGCTTCTGGGCTGTTAGCAAGAGCTTTCCTTGCTGAGCCTTTTCACGTTGGAGATTAGCTGGACATTTGCCGGTTTAGTGCCTTGTTTCTTCTGCGCAGCTTGCACAAAGCTCATTGCGGCTTTCGCGGTTCGAGTTGTGCATCGCCGGGAGCTCTGCGGGAAAGAGCGAGAGAAGAGCCGCGAAAGCTCCGAGTGCGGCCAGCTCGCGTGTAGCCGCGAATGTGCGCTGTTCGCCGGTTGCAGGGCGAGTGCCTTCTGCGCGGCTGCTTCCAAGTTGACGGTAAGTGCCAGCGTGCTAGCTGTGTAGGACAGTGAAGAGGCTGACGCGTGTGTGTCCGTAGAGCTGCTAGAAAGCGTACGTGACGAGCAGGAAGGGCTTTCAGAGCAGCCGGTTCTCGTCTTGGACAGTCGCCACACATCCGCACTTTTAGTGCCTCAGAACCCCGGACAGCTTGCAAAACACGGCTGTAACTGTCCCAGCGCAAGCTGTTCAGGAAAGCACAGAAACGCGATGTTCGCGTGCTTTTAGCGCTGTTCGCAAGAAGCCTCCGGAGCAGGCACTTCTCGTGCAGCAACAACCGTGCCTGCTACGATCTTTCCTAGCCTCTTTTCCTCCGGGCAGCCGGCTTGAGCTGATGTGAAGTGTTGGTGGGCAAATCATCCAGAGAAGCGTCGCAATGCTTCTGGGCTGTTAGCAAGAGCTTTCCTTGCTGAGCCTTTTCACGTTGGAGATTAGCTGGACATTTGCCGGTTTAGTGCCTTGTTTCTTCTGCGCAGCTTGCACAAAGCTCATTGCGGCTTTCGCGGTTCGAGTTGTGCATCGCCGGAGCTCTGCGGGAAAGTAGCGAGAGAAGGAGCCGCGAAAGCTCCGAGTGCGGCCAGCTCGCGTGTAAGCCGCGAATGTGCGCTGTTCGCCGGTTGCAGGGCGACTGCCTTCTGCGCGGCTGCTTCCAAGTTGACGGTAACTGCCAGCGTGCTAGCTGTGTAGGACAGTGAAGAGGCTGACGCGTGTGTGTCCGTAGAGCTGCTAGAAAGCGTACGTGACGAGCAGGAAGGGCTTTCAGAGCAGCCGGTTCTCGTCTTGCACAGTCCGCCACACATCCGCACTTTTAGTGCCTCAGAACCCCGGACAGCTTGCAAAACACGGCTGTAACTGTCCCAGCGACAAGCTGTTTCAGGAAAGCACAGAAACGCGATGTTCGCGTGCTTTTAGCGCTGCTCGCAAGAAGCCTCCGGAGCAGGCACTTCTCGTGCAGCAACAACCGTGCCTGCTACGATCTTTCCTAGCCTCTTTTCCTCCGGGCAGCCGGCTTGAGCTGATGTGAAGTGTTGGTGGGCAAATCATCCAGAGAAGCGTCGCCAATGCTTCTGGGCTGTTAGCAAGAGCTTTCCTTGCTGAGCCTTTTCACGTTGGAGATTAGCTGGACATTTGCCGGTTTAGTGCCTTGTTTCTTCTGCGCAGCTTGCCACAAAGCTCATTGCGGCTTTCGCGGTTCGAGTTGTGCATCGCCGGAGCTCTGCGGGAAAGAGCGAGAGAAGAGCCGCGAAAGCTCCGAGTGCGGCCAGCTCGCGTGTAGCCGCGAATGTGCGCTGTTCGCCGGTTGCAGGGCGACTGCCTTCTGCGCGGCTGCTTCCAAGTTGACGGTAACTGCCAGCGTGCTAGCTGTGTAGGACAGTGAAGAGGCCTGACGCGTGTGTGTCCGTAGAGCTGCTAGAAAGCGTACGTGACGAGCAGGAAGGGCTTTCAGAGCAAGCCGGTTCTCGTCTTGGACAGTCGCCACACATCCGCACTTTTAGTGCCTCAGAACCCCGGACAGCTTGCAAAACACGGCTGTAACTGTCCCAGCGCAAGCTGTTCAGGAAAGCACAGAAACGCGATGTTCGCGTGCTTTTAGCGCTGCTCGCAAGAAGCCTCCGGAGCAGGCACTTCTCGTGCAGCAACAACCGTGCCTGCCTACGATCTTTCCTAGCCTCTTTTCCTCCGGGCAGCCGCTTGAGCTGATGTGAAGTGTTGGTGGGCAAATCATCCAGAGAAGCGTCGCAATGCTTCTGGGCTGTTAGCAAGAGCTTTCCTTGCTGAGCCTTTTCACGTTGGAGATTAGCTGGACATTTGCCGGTTAGTGCCTTGTTTCTTCTGCGCAGCTTGCACAAAGCTCATTGCGGCTTTCGCGGTTCGAGTTGTGCATCGCCGGAGCTCTGCGGGAAAGAGCGAGAGAAGAGCCGCGAAAGCTCCGAGTGCGGCCAGCTCGCGTGTAGCCGCGAATGTGCGCTGTTCGCCGGTTGCAGGGCGACTGCCTTCTGCGCGGCTGCTTCCAAGTTGACGGTAACTGCCAGCGTGCTAGCTGTGTAGGACAGTGAAGAGGCTGACGCGTGTGTGTCCGTAGAGCTGCTAGAAAGCGTACGTGACGAGCAGGAAGGGCTTTCAGAGCAGCCGGTTCTCGTCTTGCACAGTCGCCACACATCCGCACTTTTAGTGCCTCAGAACCCCGGACAGCTTGCAAAACACGGCTGTAACTGTCCCAGCGCAAGCTGTTCAGGAAAGCACAGAAACGCGATGTTCGCGTGCTTTTAGCGCTGCTCGCAAGAAGCCTCCGGAGCAGGCACTTCTCGTGCAGCAACAACCGTGCCTGCTACGATCTTTCCTAGCCTCTTTTCCTCCGGGCAGCCGGCTTGAGCTGATGTGAAGTGTTGGTGGGCAAATCATCCAGAGAAGCGTCGCAATGCTTCTGGGCTGTTAGCAAGAGCTTTCCTTGCTGAGCCTTTTCACGTTGGAGATTAGCTGGACATTTGCCGGTTTTAGTGCCTTGTTTCTTCTGCGCAGCTTGCACAAAGCTCATTGCGGCTATTCGCGGTTCGAGTTGTGCATCGCCGGAGCTCTGCGGGAAAGAGCGAGAGAAGAGCCGCGAAAGCTCCGAGTGCGGCCAGCTCGCGTGTAGCCGCGAATGTGCGCTGTTCGCCGGTTGCAGGGCGACTGCCTTCTGGCGCGGCTGCTTCCAAGTTGACGGTAACTGCCAGCGTGCTAGCTGTGTAGGACAGTGAAGAGGCTGACGCGTGTGTGGTCCGTAGAGCTGCTAGAAAGCGTACGTGACGAGCAGGAAGGGCTTTCAGAGCAGCCGGTTCTCGTCTTGCACAGTCGCCACACATCCGCACTTTTAGTGCCTCAGAACCCCGGACAGCTTGCAAAACACGGCTGTAACTGTCCCAGCGCAAGCTGTTCAGGAAAGCACAGAAACGCGATGTTCGCGTGCTTTTAGCGCTGCTCGCAAGAAGCCTCCGGAGCAGGCACTTCTCGTGCAGCAACAACCGTGCCTGCTACGATCTTTCCTAGCCTCTTTTCATTGAGCTGATGTGAAGTGTTGGTGGGCAAATCATCCAGAGAAGCGTCGCAATGCTTCTGGGCTGTTAGCAAGAGCTTTCCTTGCTGAGCCTTTTCACGTTGGAGATTAGCTGGACATTTGCCGGTTTAGTGCCTTGTTTCTTCTGCGCAGCTTGCACAAAGCTCATTGCGGCTTTCGCGGTTCGAGTTGTGCATCGCCGGAGCTCTGCGGGAAAGAGCGAGAGAAGAGCCGCGAAAGCTCCGAGTGCGGCCAGCTCGCGTGTAGCCGCGAATGTGCGCTGTTCGCCGGTTGCAGGGCGACTGCCTTCTGCGCGGCTGCTTCCAAGTTGACGGTAACTGCCAGCGTGCTAGCTGTGTAGGACAGTGAAGAGGCTGACGCGTGTGTGTCCGTAGAGCTGCTAGAAAGCGTACGTGACGAGCAGGAAGGGCTTTCAGAGCAGCCGGTTCTCGTCTTGGACAGTCGCCACACATCCGCACTTTTAGTGCCTCAGAACCCCGGACAGCTTGCAAAACACGGCTGTAACTGTCCCAGCGCAAGCTGTTCAGGAAAGCACAGAAACGCGATGTTCGCGTGCTTTTAGCGCTGCTCGCAAGAAGCCTCCGGAGCAGGCACTTCTCGTGCAGCAACAACCGTGCCTGCTACGATCTTTCCTAGCCTCTTTTCCTCCGGGCAGCCGGCTTGAGCTGATGTGAAGTGTTGGTGGGCAAATCATCCAGAGAAGCGTCGCAATGCTTCTGGGCTGTTAGCAAGAGCTTTCCTTGCTGAGCCTTTTCACGTTGGAGATTAGCTGGACATTTGCCGGTTTAGTGCCTTGTTTCTTCTGCGCAGCTTGCACAAAGCTCATTGCGGCTTTCGCGGTTCGAGTTGTGCATCGCCGGAGCTCTGCGGGAAAGAGCGAGAGAAGAGCCGCGAAAGCTCCGAGTGCGGCCAGCTCGCGTGTAGCCGCGAATGTGCGCTGTTCGCCGGTTGCAGGGCGACTGCCTTCTGCGCGGCTGCTTCCAAGTTGACGGTAACTGCCAGCGTGCTAGCTGTGTAGGACAGTGAAGAGGCTGACGCGTGTGTGTCCGTAGAGCTGCTAGAAAGCGTACGTGACGAGCAGGAAGGGCTTTCAGAGCAGCCGGTTCTCGTCTTGCACAGTCGCCACACATCCGCACTTTTAGTGCCTCAGAACCCCGGACAGCTTGCAAAACACGGCTGTAACTGTCCCAGCGCAAGCTGTTCAGGAAAGCACAGAAACGCGATGTTCGCGTGCTTTTAGCGCTGCTCGCAAGAAGCCTCCGGAGCAGGCACTTCTCGTGCAGCAACAACCGTGCCTGCTACGATCTTTCCTAGCCTCTTTTCCTCCGGGCAGCCGGCTTGAGCTGATGTGAAGTGTTGGTGGGCAAATCATCCAGAGAAGCGTCGCAATGCTTCTGGGCTGTTAGCAAGAGCTTTCCTTGCTGACCCTTTTCACGTTGGAGATTAGCTGGACATTTGCCGGTTTAGTGCCTTGTTTCTTCTGCGCAGCTTGCACAAAGCTCATTGCGGCTTTCGCGGTTCGAGTTGTGCATCGCCGGAGCTCTGCGGGAAAGAGCGAGAGAAGAGCCGCGAAAGCTCCGAGTGCGGCCAGCTCGCGTGTAGCCGCGAATGTGCGCTGTTCGCCGGTTGCAGGGCGACTGCCTTCTGCGCGGCTGCTTCCAAGTTGACGGTAACTGCCAGCGTGCTAGCTGTGTAGGACAGTGAAGAGGCTGACGCGTGTGTGTCCGTAGAGCTGCTAGAAAGCGTACGTGACGAGCAGGAAGGGCTTTCAGAGCAGCCGGTTCTCGTCTTGGACAGTCGCCACACATCCGCACTTTTAGTGCCTCAGAACCCCGGACAGCTTGCAAAACACGGCTGTAACTGTCCCAGCGCAAGCTGTTCAGGAAAGCACAGAAACGCGATGTTCGCGTGCTTTTAGCGCTGCTCGCAAGAAGCCTCCGGAGCAGGCACTTCTCGTGCAGCAACAACCGTGCCTGCTACGATCTTTCCTAGCCTCTTTTCCTCCGGGCAGCCGGCTTGAGCTGATGTGAAGTGTTGGTGGGCAAATCATCCAGAGAAGCGTCGCAATGCTTCTGGGCTGTTAGCAAGAGCTTTCCTTGCTGACCCTTTTCACGTTGGAGATTAGCTGGACATTTGCCGGTTTAGTGCCTTGTTTCTTCTGCGCAGCTTGCACAAAGCTCATTGCGGCTTTCGCGGTTCGATTGTGCATCGCCGGAGCTCTGCGGGAAAGAGCGAGAGAAGAGCCGCGAAAGCTCCGAGTGCGGCCAGCTCGCGTGTAGCCGCGAATGTGCGCTGTTCGCCGGTTGCAGGGCGAGTGCCTTCTGCGCGGCTGCTTCCAAGTTGACGGTAACTGCCAGCGTGCTAGCTGTGTAGGACAGTGAAGAGGCTGACGCGTGTGTGTCCGTAGAGCTGCTAGAAAGCGTACGTGACGAGCAGGAAGGGCTTTCAGAGCAGCCGGTTCTCGTCTTGCACAGTCGCCACACATCCGCACTTTTAGTGCCTCAGAACCCCGGACAGCTTGCAAAACACGGCTGTAACTGTCCCAGCGCAAGCTGTTCAGGAAAGCACAGAAACGCGATGTTCGCGTGCTTTTAGCGCTGCTCGCAAGAAGCCTCCGGAGCAGGCACTTCTCGTGCAGCAACAACCGTGCCTGCTACGATCTTTCCTAGCCTCTTTTCCTCCGGGCAGCCGGCTTGAGCTGATGTGAAGTGTTGGTGGGCAAATCATCCAGAGAAGCGTCGCAATGCTTCTGGGCTGTTAGCAAGAGCTTTCCTTGCTGACCCTTTTCACGTTGGAGATTAGCTGGACATTTGCCGGTTTAGTGCCTTGTTTCTTCTGCGCAGCTTGCACAAAGCTCATTGCGGCTTTCGCGGTTCGAGTTGTGCATCGCCGGAGCTCTGCGGGAAAGAGCGAGAGAAGAGCCGCGAAAGCTCCGAGTGCGGCCAGCTCGCGTGTAGCCGCGAATGTGCGCTGTTCGCCGGTTGCAGGGCGACTGCCTTCTGCGCGGCTGCTTCCAAGTTGACGGTAACTGCCAGCGTGCTAGCTGTGTAGGACAGTGAAGAGGCTGACGCGTGTGTGTCCGTAGAGCTGCTAGAAAGCGTACGTGACGAGCAGGAAGGGCTTTCAGAGCAGCCGGTTCTCGTCTTGCACAGTCGCCACACATCCGCACTTTTAGTGCCTCAGAACCCCGGACAGCTTGCAAAACACGGCTGTAACTGTCCCAGCGCAAGCTGTTCAGGAAAGCACAGAAACGCGATGTTCGCGTGCTTTTAGCGCTGCTCGCAAGAAGCCTCCGGAGCAGGCACTTCTCGTGCAGCAACAACCGTGCCTGCTACGATCTTTCCTAGCCTCTTTTCCTCCGGGCAGCCGGCTTGAGCTGATGTGAAGTGTTGGTGGGCAAATCATCCAGAGAAGAGTCGCAATGCTTCTGGGCTGTTAGCAAGAGCTTTCCTTGCTGACCCTTTTCACGTTGGAGATTAGCTGGACATTTGCCGGTTTAGTGCCTTGTTTCTTCTGCGCAGCTTGCACAAAGCTCATTGCGGTTTTCGCGGTTCGAGTTGTGCATCGCCGGAGCTCTGCGG
The DNA here is from genome assembly GCF_036417535.1 of Chlamydotis macqueenii. Lineage (NCBI taxonomy): Eukaryota > Metazoa > Chordata > Aves > Otidiformes > Otididae > Chlamydotis > Chlamydotis macqueenii. The sequence continues at coordinate 43,898 of NW_028239203.1, forward strand.
GAAAGAGCGAGAGAAGAGCCGCGAAAGCTCCGAGTGCGGCCAGCTCGCGTGTAGCCGCGAATGTGCGCTGTTCGCCGGTTGCAGGGCGAGTGCCTTCTGCGCGGCTGCTTCCAAGTTGACGGTAACTGCCAGCGTGCTAGCTGTGTAGGACAGTGAAGAGGCTGACGCGTGTGTGTCCGTAGAGCTGCTAGAAAGCGTACGTGACGAGCAGGAAGGGCTTTCAGAGCAGCCGGTTCTCGTCTTGGACAGTCGCCACACATCCGCACTTTTAGTGCCTCAGAACCCCGGACAGCTTGCAAAACACGGCTGTAACTGTCCCAGCGCAAGCTGTTCAGGAAAGCACAGAAACGCGATGTTCGCGTGCTTTTAGCGCTGCTCGCAAGAAGCCTCCGGAGCAGGCACTTCTCGTGCAGCAACAACCGTGCCTGCTACGATCTTTCCTAGCCTCTTTTCCTCCGGGCAGCCGGCTTGAGCTGATGTGAAGTGTTGGTGGGCAAATCATCCAGAGAAGCGTCGCAATGCTTCTGGGCTGTTAGCAAGAGCTTTCCTTGCTGACCCTTTTCACGTTGGAGATTAGCTGGACATTTGCCGGTTTAGTGCCTTGTTTCTTCTGCGCAGCTTGCACAAAGCTCATTGCGGCTTTCGCGGTTCGAGTTGTGCATCGCCGGAGCTCTGCGGGAAAGAGCGAGAGAAGAGCCGCGAAAGCTCCGAGTGCGGCCAGCTCGCGTGTAGCCGCGAATGTGCGCTGTTCGCCGGTTGCAGGGCGAGTGCCTTCTGCGCGGCTGCTTCCAAGTTGACGGTAACTGCCAGCGTGCTAGCTGTGTAGGACAGTGAAGAGGCTGACGCGTGTGTGTCCGTAGAGCTGCTAGAAAGCGTACGTGACGAGCAGGAAGGGCTTTCAGAGCAGCCGGTTCTCGTCTTGGACAGTCGCCACACATCCGCACTTTTAGTGCCTCAGAACCCCGGACAGCTTGCAAAACACGGCTGTAACTGTCCCAGCGCAAGCTGTTCAGGAAAGCACAGAAACGCGATGTTCGCGTGCTTTTAGCGCTGCTCGCAAGAAGCCTCCGGAGCAGGCACTTCTCGTGCAGCAACAACCGTGCCTGCTACGATCTTTCCTAGCCTCTTTTCCTCCGGGCAGCCGGCTTGAGCTGATGTGAAGTGTTGGTGGGCAAATCATCCAGAGAAGCGTCGCAATGCTTCTGGGCTGTTAGCAAGAGCTTTCCTTGCTGAGCCTTTTCACGTTGGAGATTAGCTGGACATTTGCCGGTTTAGTGCCTTGTTTCTTCTGCGCAGCTTGCACAAAGCTCATTGCGGCTTTCGCGGTTCGAGTTGTGCATCGCCGGAGCTCTGCGGGAAAGAGCGAGAGAAGAGCCGCGAAAGCTCCGAGTGCGGCCAGCTCGCGTGTAGCCGCGAATGTGCGCTGTTCGCCGGTTGCAGGGCGACTGCCTTCTGCGCGGCTGCTTCCAAGTTGACGGTAACTGCCAGCGTGCTAGCTGTGTAGGACAGTGAAGAGGCTGACGCGTGTGTGTCCGTAGAGCTGCTAGAAAGCGTACGTGACGAGCAGGAAGGGCTTTCAGAGCAGCCGGTTCTCGTCTTGCACAGTCGCCACACATCCGCACTTTTAGTGCCTCAGAACCCCGGACAGCTTGCAAAACACGGCTGTAACTGTCCCAGCGCAAGCTGTTCAGGAAAGCACAGAAACGCGATGTTCGCGTGCTTTTAGCGCTGCTCGCAAGAAGCCTCCGGAGCAGGCACTTCTCGTGCAGCAACAACCGTGCCTGCTACGATCTTTCCTAGCCTCTTTTCCTCCGGGCAGCCGGCTTGAGCTGATGTGAAGTGTTGGTGGGCAAATCATCCAGAGAAGCGTCGCAATGCTTCTGGGCTGTTAGCAAGAGCTTTCCTTGCTGACCCTTTTCACGTTGGAGATTAGCTGGACATTTGCCGGTTTAGTGCCTTGTTTCTTCTGCGCAGCTTGCACAAAGCTCATTGCGGCTTTCGCGGTTCGAGTTGTGCATCGCCGGAGCTCTGCGGGAAAGAGCGAGAGAAGAGCCGCGAAAGCTCCGAGTGCGGCCAGCTCGCGTGTAGCCGCGAATGTGCGCTGTTCGCCGGTTGCAGGGCGACTGCCTTCTGCGCGGCTGCTTCCAAGTTGACGGTAACTGCCAGCGTGCTAGCTGTGTAGGACAGTGAAGAGGCTGACGCGTGTGTGTCCGTAGAGCTGCTAGAAAGCGTACGTGACGAGCAGGAAGGGCTTTCAGAGCAGCCGGTTCTCGTCTTGCACAGTCGCCACACATCCGCACTTTTAGTGCCTCAGAACCCCGGACAGCTTGCAAAACACGGCTGTAACTGTCCCAGCGCAAGCTGTTCAGGAAAGCACAGAAACGCGATGTTCGCGTGCTTTTAGCGCTGCTCGCAAGAAGCCTCCGGAGCAGGCACTTCTCGTGCAGCAACAACCGTGCCTGCTACGATCTTTCCTAGCCTCTTTTCCTCCGGGCAGCCGGCTTGAGCTGATGTGAAGTGTTGGTGGGCAAATCATCCAGAGAAGCGTCGCAATGCTTCTGGGCTGTTAGCAAGAGCTTTCCTTGCTGAGCCTTTTCACGTGGGAGATTAGCTGGACATTTGCCGGTTTAGTGCCTTGTTTCTTCTGCGCAGCTTGCACAAAGCTCATTGCGGCTTTCGCGGTTCGAGTTGTGCATCGCCGGAGCTCTGCGGGAAAGAGCGAGAGAAGAGCCGCGAAAGCTCCGAGTGCGGCCAGCTCGCGTGTAGCCGCGAATGTGCGCTGTTCGCCGGTTGCAGGGCGAGTGCCTTCTGCGCGGCTGCTTCCAAGTTGACGGTAACTGCCAGCGTGCTAGCTGTGTAGGACAGTGAAGAGGCTGACGCGTGTGTGTCCGTAGAGCTGCTAGAAAGCGTACGTGACGAGCAGGAAGGGCTTTCAGAGCAGCCGGTTCTCGTCTTGGACAGTCGCCACACATCCGCACTTTTAGTGCCTCAGAACCCCGGACAGCTTGCAAAACACGGCTGTAACTGTCCCAGCGCAAGCTGTTCAGGAAAGCACAGAAACGCGATGTTCGCGTGCTTTTAGCGCTGCTCGCAAGAAGCCTCCGGAGCAGGCACTTCTCGTGCAGCAACAACCGTGCCTGCTACGATCTTTCCTAGCCTCTTTTCCTCCGGGCAGCCGGCTTGAGCTGATGTGAAGTGTTGGTGGGCAAATCATCCAGAGAAGCGTCGCAATGCTTCTGGGCTGTTAGCAAGAGCTTTCCTTGCTGACCCTTTTCACGTTGGAGATTAGCTGGACATTTGCCGGTTTAGTGCCTTGTTTCTTCTGCGCAGCTTGCACAAAGCTCATTGCGGCTTTCGCGGTTCGAGTTGTGCATCGCCGGAGCTCTGCGGGAAAGAGCGAGAGAAGAGCCGCGAAAGCTCCGAGTGCGGCCAGCTCGCGTGTAGCCGCGAATGTGCGCTGTTCGCCGGTTGCAGGGCGAGTGCCTTCTGCGCGGCTGCTTCCAAGTTGACGGTAACTGCCAGCGTGCTAGCTGTGTAGGACAGTGAAGAGGCTGACGCGTGTGTGTCCGTAGAGCTGCTAGAAAGCGTACGTGACGAGCAGGAAGGGCTTTCAGAGCAGCCGGTTCTCGTCTTGGACAGTCGCCACACATCCGCACTTTTAGTGCCTCAGAACCCCGGACAGCTTGCAAAACACGGCTGTAACTGTCCCAGCGCAAGCTGTTCAGGAAAGCACAGAAACGCGATGTTCGCGTGCTTTTAGCGCTGCTCGCAAGAAGCCTCCGGAGCAGGCACTTCTCGTGCAGCAACAACCGTGCCTGCTACGATCTTTCCTAGCCTCTTTTCCTCCGGGCAGCCGGCTTGAGCTGATGTGAAGTGTTGGTGGGCAAATCATCCAGAGAAGCGTCGCAATGCTTCTGGGCTGTTAGCAAGAGCTTTCCTTGCTGACCCTTTTCACGTTGGAGATTAGCTGGACATTTGCCGGTTTAGTGCCTTGTTTCTTCTGCGCAGCTTGCACAAAGCTCATTGCGGCTTTCGCGGTTCGATTGTGCATCGCCGGAGCTCTGCGGGAAAGAGCGAGAGAAGAGCCGCGAAAGCTCCGAGTGCGGCCAGCTCGCGTGTAGCCGCGAATGTGCGCTGTTCGCCGGTTGCAGGGCGAGTGCCTTCTGCGCGGCTGCTTCCAAGTTGACGGTAACTGCCAGCGTGCTAGCTGTGTAGGACAGTGAAGAGGCTGACGCGTGTGTGTCCGTAGAGCTGCTAGAAAGCGTACGTGACGAGCAGGAAGGGCTTTCAGAGCAGCCGGTTCTCGTCTTGCACAGTCGCCACACATCCGCACTTTTAGTGCCTCAGAACCCCGGACAGCTTGCAAAACACGGCTGTAACTGTCCCAGCGCAAGCTGTTCAGGAAAGCACAGAAACGCGATGTTCGCGTGCTTTTAGCGCTGCTCGCAAGAAGCCTCCGGAGCAGGCACTTCTCGTGCAGCAACAACCGTGCCTGCTACGATCTTTCCTAGCCTCTTTTCCTCCGGGCAGCCGGCTTGAGCTGATGTGAAGTGTTGGTGGGCAAATCATCCAGAGAAGCGTCGCAATGCTTCTGGGCTGTTAGCAAGAGCTTTCCTTGCTGACCCTTTTCACGTTGGAGATTAGCTGGACATTTGCCGGTTTAGTGCCTTGTTTCTTCTGCGCAGCTTGCACAAAGCTCATTGCGGCTTTCGCGGTTCGAGTTGTGCATCGCCGGAGCTCTGCGGGAAAGAGCGAGAGAAGAGCCGCGAAAGCTCCGAGTGCGGCCAGCTCGCGTGTAGCCGCGAATGTGCGCTGTTCGCCGGTTGCAGGGCGACTGCCTTCTGCGCGGCTGCTTCCAAGTTGACGGTAACTGCCAGCGTGCTAGCTGTGTAGGACAGTGAAGAGGCTGACGCGTGTGTGTCCGTAGAGCTGCTAGAAAGCGTACGTGACGAGCAGGAAGGGCTTTCAGAGCAGCCGGTTCTCGTCTTGCACAGTCGCCACACATCCGCACTTTTAGTGCCTCAGAACCCCGGACAGCTTGCAAAACACGGCTGTAACTGTCCCAGCGCAAGCTGTTCAGGAAAGCACAGAAACGCGATGTTCGCGTGCTTTTAGCGCTGCTCGCAAGAAGCCTCCGGAGCAGGCACTTCTCGTGCAGCAACAACCGTGCCTGCTACGATCTTTCCTAGCCTCTTTTCCTCCGGGCAGCCGGCTTGAGCTGATGTGAAGTGTTGGTGGGCAAATCATCCAGAGAAGAGTCGCAATGCTTCTGGGCTGTTAGCAAGAGCTTTCCTTGCTGACCCTTTTCACGTTGGAGATTAGCTGGACATTTGCCGGTTTAGTGCCTTGTTTCTTCTGCGCAGCTTGCACAAAGCTCATTGCGGTTTTCGCGGTTCGAGTTGTGCATCGCCGGAGCTCTGCGGGAAAGAGCGAGAGAAGAGCCGCGAAAGCTCCGAGTGCGGCCAGCTCGCGTGTAGCCGCGAATGTGCGCTGTTCCCCGGTTGCAGGGCGAGTGCCTTCTGCGCGGCTGCTTCCAAGTTGACGGTAACTGCCAGCGTGCTAGCTGTGTAGGACAGTGAAGAGGCTGACGCGTGTGTGTCCGTAGAGCTGCTAGAAAGCGTACGTGACGAGCAGGAAGGGCTTTCAGAGCAGCCGGTTCTCGTCTTGGACAGTCGCCACACATCCGCACTTTTAGTGCCTCAGAACCCCGGACAGCTTGCAAAACACGGCTGTAACTGTCCCAGCGCAAGCTGTTCAGGAAAGCACAGAAACGCGATGTTCGCGTGCTTTTAGCGCTGCTCGCAAGAAGCCTCCGGAGCAGGCACTTCTCGTGCAGCAACAACCGTGCCTGCTACGATCTTTCCTAGCCTCTTTTCCTCCGGGCAGCCGGCTTGAGCTGATGTGAAGTGTTGGTGGGCAAATCATCCAGAGAAGCGTCGCAATGCTTCTGGGCTGTTAGCAAGAGCTTTCCTTGCTGACCCTTTTCACGTTGGAGATTAGCTGGACATTTGCCGGTTTAGTGCCTTGTTTCTTCTGCGCAGCTTGCACAAAGCTCATTGCGGCTTTCGCGGTTCGAGTTGTGCATCGCCGGAGCTCTGCGGGAAAGAGCGAGAGAAGAGCCGCGAAAGCTCCGAGTGCGGCCAGCTCGCGTGTAGCCGCGAATGTGCGCTGTTCGCCGGTTGCAGGGCGAGTGCCTTCTGCGCGGCTGCTTCCAAGTTGACGGTAAGTGCCAGCGTGCTAGCTGTGTAGGACAGTGAAGAGGCTGACGCGTGTGTGTCCGTAGAGCTGCTAGAAAGCGTACGTGACGAGCAGGAAGGGCTTTCAGAGCAGCCGGTTCTCGTCTTGGACAGTCGCCACACATCCGCACTTTTAGTGCCTCAGAACCCCGGACAGCTTGCAAAACACGGCTGTAACTGTCCCAGCGCAAGCTGTTCAGGAAAGCACAGAAACGCGATGTTCGCGTGCTTTTAGCGCTGCTCGCAAGAAGCCTCCGGAGCAGGCACTTCTCGTGCAGCAACAACCGTGCCTGCTACGATCTTTCCTAGCCTCTTTTCCTCCGGGCAGCCGGCTTGAGCTGATGTGAAGTGTTGGTGGGCAAATCATCCAGAGAAGCGTCGCAATGCTTCTGGGCTGTTAGCAAGAGCTTTCCTTGCTGACCCTTTTCACGTTGGAGATTAGCTGGACATTTGCCGGTTTAGTGCCTTGTTTCTTCTGCGCAGCTTGCACAAAGCTCATTGCGGCTTTCGCGGTTCGAGTTGTGCATCGCCGGAGCTCTGCGGGAAAGAGCGAGAGAAGAGCCGCGAAAGCTCCGAGTGCGGCCAGCTCGCGTGTAGCCGCGAATGTGCGCTGTTCGCCGGTTGCAGGGCGACTGCCTTCTGCGCGGCTGCTTCCAAGTTGACGGTAACTGCCAGCGTGCTAGCTGTGTAGGACAGTGAAGAGGCTGACGCGTGTGTGTCCGTAGAGCTGCTAGAAAGCGTACGTGACGAGCAGGAAGGGCTTTCAGAGCAGCCGGTTCTCGTCTTGCACAGTCGCCACACATCCGCACTTTTAGTGCCTCAGAACCCCGGACAGCTTGCAAAACACGGCTGTAACTGTCCCAGCGCAAGCTGTTCAGGAAAGCACAGAAACGCGATGTTCGCGTGCTTTTAGCGCTGCTCGCAAGAAGCCTCCGGAGCAGGCACTTCTCGTGCAGCAACAACCGTGCCTGCTACGATCTTTCCTAGCCTCTTTTCCTCCGGGCAGCCGGCTTGAGCTGATGTGAAGTGTTGGTGGGCAAATCATCCAGAGAAGAGTCGCAATGCTTCTGGGCTGTTAGCAAGAGCTTTCCTTGCTGACCCTTTTCACGTTGGAGATTAGCTGGACATTTGCCGGTTTAGTGCCTTGTTTCTTCTGCGCAGCTTGCACAAAGCTCATTGCGGTTTTCGCGGTTCGAGTTGTGCATCGCCGGAGCTCTGCGGGAAAGAGCGAGAGAAGAGCCGCGAAAGCTCCGAGTGCGGCCAGCTCGCGTGTAGCCGCGAATGTGCGCTGTTCGCCGGTTGCAGGGCGAGTGCCTTCTGCGCGGCTGCTTCCAAGTTGACGGTAACTGCCAGCGTGCTAGCTGTGTAGGACAGTGAAGAGGCTGACGCGTGTGTGTCCGTAGAGCTGCTAGAAAGCGTACGTGACGAGCAGGAAGGGCTTTCAGAGCAGCCGGTTCTCGTCTTGGACAGTCGCCACACATCCGCACTTTTAGTGCCTCAGAACCCCGGACAGCTTGCAAAACACGGCTGTAACTGTCCCAGCGCAAGCTGTTCAGGAAAGCACAGAAACGCGATGTTCGCGTGCTTTTAGCGCTGCTCGCAAGAAGCCTCCGGAGCAGGCACTTCTCGTGCAGCAACAACCGTGCCTGCTACGATCTTTCCTAGCCTCTTTTCCTCCGGGCAGCCGGCTTGAGCTGATGTGAAGTGTTGGTGGGCAAATCATCCAGAGAAGCGTCGCAATGCTTCTGGGCTGTTAGCAAGAGCTTTCCTTGCTGACCCTTTTCACGTTGGAGATTAGCTGGACATTTGCCGGTTTAGTGCCTTGTTTCTTCTGCGCAGCTTGCACAAAGCTCATTGCGGCTTTCGCGGTTCGAGTTGTGCATCGCCGGAGCTCTGCGGGAAAGAGCGAGAGAAGAGCCGCGAAAGCTCCGAGTGCGGCCAGCTCGCGTGTAGCCGCGAATGTGCGCTGTTCGCCGGTTGCAGGGCGAGTGCCTTCTGCGCGGCTGCTTCCAAGTTGACGGTAACTGCCAGCGTGCTAGCTGTGTAGGACAGTGAAGAGGCTGACGCGTGTGTGTCCGTAGAGCTGCTAGAAAGCGTACGTGACGAGCAGGAAGGGCTTTCAGAGCAGCCGGTTCTCGTCTTGGACAGTCGCCACACATCCGCACTTTTAGTGCCTCAGAACCCCGGACAGCTTGCAAAACACGGCTGTAACTGTCCCAGCGCAAGCTGTTCAGGAAAGCACAGAAACGCGATGTTCGCGTGCTTTTAGCGCTGCTCGCAAGAAGCCTCCGGAGCAGGCACTTCTCGTGCAGCAACAACCGTGCCTGCTACGATCTTTCCTAGCCTCTTTTCCTCCGGGCAGCCGGCTTGAGCTGATGTGAAGTGTTGGTGGGCAAATCATCCAGAGAAGCGTCGCAATGCTTCTGGGCTGTTAGCAAGAGCTTTCCTTGCTGAGCCTTTTCACGTTGGAGATTAGCTGGACATTTGCCGGTTTAGTGCCTTGTTTCTTCTGCGCAGCTTGCACAAAGCTCATTGCGGCTTTCGCGGTTCGAGTTGTGCATCGCCGGAGCTCTGCGGGAAAGAGCGAGAGAAGAGCCGCGAAAGCTCCGAGTGCGGCCAGCTCGCGTGTAGCCGCGAATGTGCGCTGTTCGCCGGTTGCAGGGCGACTGCCTTCTGCGCGGCTGCTTCCAAGTTGACGGTAACTGCCAGCGTGCTAGCTGTGTAGGACAGTGAAGAGGCTGACGCGTGTGTGTCCGTAGAGCTGCTAGAAAGCGTACGTGACGAGCAGGAAGGGCTTTCAGAGCAGCCGGTTCTCGTCTTGCACAGTCGCCACACATCCGCACTTTTAGTGCCTCAGAACCCCGGACAGCTTGCAAAACACGGCTGTAACTGTCCCAGCGCAAGCTGTTCAGGAAAGCACAGAAACGCGATGTTCGCGTGCTTTTAGCGCTGCTCGCAAGAAGCCTCCGGAGCAGGCACTTCTCGTGCAGCAACAACCGTGCCTGCTACGATCTTTCCTAGCCTCTTTTCCTCCGGGCAGCCGGCTTGAGCTGATGTGAAGTGTTGGTGGGCAAATCATCCAGAGAAGCGTCGCAATGCTTCTGGGCTGTTAGCAAGAGCTTTCCTTGCTGACCCTTTTCACGTTGGAGATTAGCTGGACATTTGCCGGTTTAGTGCCTTGTTTCTTCTGCGCAGCTTGCACAAAGCTCATTGCGGCTTTCGCGGTTCGAGTTGTGCATCGCCGGAGCTCTGCGGGAAAGAGCGAGAGAAGAGCCGCGAAAGCTCCGAGTGCGGCCAGCTCGCGTGTAGCCGCGAATGTGCGCTGTTCGCCGGTTGCAGGGCGACTGCCTTCTGCGCGGCTGCTTCCAAGTTGACGGTAACTGCCAGCGTGCTAGCTGTGTAGGACAGTGAAGAGGCTGACGCGTGTGTGTCCGTAGAGCTGCTAGAAAGCGTACGTGACGAGCAGGAAGGGCTTTCAGAGCAGCCGGTTCTCGTCTTGCACAGTCGCCACACATCCGCACTTTTAGTGCCTCAGAACCCCGGACAGCTTGCAAAACACGGCTGTAACTGTCCCAGCGCAAGCTGTTCAGGAAAGCACAGAAACGCGATGTTCGCGTGCTTTTAGCGCTGCTCGCAAGAAGCCTCCGGAGCAGGCACTTCTCGTGCAGCAACAACCGTGCCTGCTACGATCTTTCCTAGCCTCTTTTCCTCCGGGCAGCCGGCTTGAGCTGATGTGAAGTGTTGGTGGGCAAATCATCCAGAGAAGCGTCGCAATGCTTCTGGGCTGTTAGCAAGAGCTTTCCTTGCTGAGCCTTTTCACGTGGGAGATTAGCTGGACATTTGCCGGTTTAGTGCCTTGTTTCTTCTGCGCAGCTTGCACAAAGCTCATTGCGGCTTTCGCGGTTCGAGTTGTGCATCGCCGGAGCTCTGCGGGAAAGAGCGAGAGAAGAGCCGCGAAAGCTCCGAGTGCGGCCAGCTCGCGTGTAGCCGCGAATGTGCGCTGTTCGCCGGTTGCAGGGCGAGTGCCTTCTGCGCGGCTGCTTCCAAGTTGACGGTAACTGCCAGCGTGCTAGCTGTGTAGGACAGTGAAGAGGCTGACGCGTGTGTGTCCGTAGAGCTGCTAGAAAGCGTACGTGACGAGCAGGAAGGGCTTTCAGAGCAGCCGGTTCTCGTCTTGGACAGTCGCCACACATCCGCACTTTTAGTGCCTCAGAACCCCGGACAGCTTGCAAAACACGGCTGTAACTGTCCCAGCGCAAGCTGTTCAGGAAAGCACAGAAACGCGATGTTCGCGTGCTTTTAGCGCTGCTCGCAAGAAGCCTCCGGAGCAGGCACTTCTCGTGCAGCAACAACCGTGCCTGCTACGATCTTTCCTAGCCTCTTTTCCTCCGGGCAGCCGGCTTGAGCTGATGTGAAGTGTTGGTGGGCAAATCATCCAGAGAAGCGTCGCAATGCTTCTGGGCTGTTAGCAAGAGCTTTCCTTGCTGACCCTTTTCACGTTGGAGATTAGCTGGACATTTGCCGGTTTAGTGCCTTGTTTCTTCTGCGCAGCTTGCACAAAGCTCATTGCGGCTTTCGCGGTTCGAGTTGTGCATCGCCGGAGCTCTGCGGGAAAGAGCGAGAGAAGAGCCGCGAAAGCTCCGAGTGCGGCCAGCTCGCGTGTAGCCGCGAATGTGCGCTGTTCGCCGGTTGCAGGGCGACTGCCTTCTGCGCGGCTGCTTCCAAGTTGACGGTAACTGCCAGCGTGCTAGCTGTGTAGGACAGTGAAGAGGCTGACGCGTGTGTGTCCGTAGAGCTGCTAGAAAGCGTACGTGACGAGCAGGAAGGGCTTTCAGAGCAGCCGGTTCTCGTCTTGGACAGTCGCCACACATCCGCACTTTTAGTGCCTCAGAACCCCGGACAGCTTGCAAAACACGGCTGTAACTGTCCCAGCGCAAGCTGTTCAGGAAAGCACAGAAACGCGATGTTCGCGTGCTTTTAGCGCTGCTCGCAAGAAGCCTCCGGAGCAGGCACTTCTCGTGCAGCAACAACCGTGCCTGCTACGATCTTTCCTAGCCTCTTTTCCTCCGGGCAGCCGGCTTGAGCTGATGTGAAGTGTTGGTGGGCAAATCATCCAGAGAAGCGTCGCAATGCTTCTGGGCTGTTAGCAAGAGCTTTCCTTGCTGACCCTTTTCACGTTGGAGATTAGCTGGACATTTGCCGGTTTAGTGCCTTGTTTCTTCTGCGCAGCTTGCACAAAGCTCATTGCGGCTTTCGCGGTTCGATTGTGCATCGCCGGAGCTCTGCGGGAAAGAGCGAGAGAAGAGCCGCGAAAGCTCCGAGTGCGGCCAGCTCGCGTGTAGCCGCGAATGTGCGCTGTTCGCCGGTTGCAGGGCGAGTGCCTTCTGCGCGGCTGCTTCCAAGTTGACGGTAACTGCCAGCGTGCTAGCTGTGTAGGACAGTGAAGAGGCTGACGCGTGTGTGTCCGTAGAGCTGCTAGAAAGCGTACGTGACGAGCAGGAAGGGCTTTCAGAGCAGCCGGTTCTCGTCTTGCACAGTCGCCACACATCCGCACTTTTAGTGCCTCAGAACCCCGGACAGCTTGCAAAACACGGCTGTAACTGTCCCAGCGCAAGCTGTTCAGGAAAGCACAGAAACGCGATGTTCGCGTGCTTTTAGCGCTGCTCGCAAGAAGCCTCCGGAGCAGGCACTTCTCGTGCAGCAACAACCGTGCCTGCTACGATCTTTCCTAGCCTCTTTTCCTCCGGGCAGCCGGCTTGAGCTGATGTGAAGTGTTGGTGGGCAAATCATCCAGAGAAGCGTCGCAATGCTTCTGGGCTGTTAGCAAGAGCTTTCCTTGCTGAGCCTTTTCACGTTGGAGATTAGCTGGACATTTGCCGGTTTAGTGCCTTGTTTCTTCTGCGCAGCTTGCACAAAGCTCATTGCGGCTTTCGCGGTTCGAGTTGTGCATCGCCGGAGCTCTGCGGGAAAGAGCGAGAGAAGAGCCGCGAAAGCTCCGAGTGCGGCCAGCTCGCGTGTAGCCGCGAATGTGCGCTGTTCGCCGGTTGCAGGGCGACTGCCTTCTGCGCGGCTGCTTCCAAGTTGACGGTAACTGCCAGCGTGCTAGCTGTGTAGGACAGTGAAGAGGCTGACGCGTGTGTGTCCGTAGAGCTGCTAGAAAGCGTACGTGACGAGCAGGAAGGGCTTTCAGAGCAGCCGGTTCTCGTCTTGCACAGTCGCCACACATCCGCACTTTTAGTGCCTCAGAACCCCGGACAGCTTGCAAAACACGGCTGTAACTGTCCCAGCGCAAGCTGTTCAGGAAAGCACAGAAACGCGATGTTCGCGTGCTTTTAGCGCTGCTCGCAAGAAGCCTCCGGAGCAGGCACTTCTCGTGCAGCAACAACCGTGCCTGCTACGATCTTTCCTAGCCTCTTTTCCTCCGGGCAGCCGGCTTGAGCTGATGTGAAGTGTTGGTGGGCAAATCATCCAGAGAAGAGTCGCAATGCTTCTGGGCTGTTAGCAAGAGCTTTCCTTGCTGACCCTTTTCACGTTGGAGATTAGCTGGACATTTGCCGGTTTAGTGCCTTGTTTCTTCTGCGCAGCTTGCACAAAGCTCATTGCGGTTTTCGCGGTTCGAGTTGTGCATCGCCGCCGGAGCTCTGCGGGAAAGAGCGAGAGAAGAGCCGCGAAAGCTCCGAGTGCGGCCAGCTCGCGTGTAGCCGCGAATGTGCGCTGTTCGCCGGTTGCAGGGCGAGTGCCTTCTGCGCGGCTGCTTCCAAGTTGACGGTAACTGCCAGCGTGCTAGCTGTGTAGGACAGTGAAGAGGCTGACGCGTGTGTGTCCGTAGAGCTGCTAGAAAGCGTACGTGACGAGCAGGAAGGGCTTTCAGAGCAGCCGGTTCTCGTCTTGGACAGTCGCCACACATCCGCACTTTTAGTGCCTCAGAACCCCGGACAGCTTGCAAAACACGGCTGTAACTGTCCCAGCGCAAGCTGTTCAGGAAAGCACAGAAACGCGATGTTCGCGTGCTTTTAGCGCTGCTCGCAAGAAGCCTCCGGAGCAGGCACTTCTCGTGCAGCAACAACCGTGCCTGCTACGATCTTTCCTAGCCTCTTTTCCTCCGGGCAGCCGGCTTGAGCTGATGTGAAGTGTTGGTGGGCAAATCATCCAGAGAAGCGTCGCAATGCTTCTGGGCTGTTAGCAAGAGCTTTCCTTGCTGACCCTTTTCACGTTGGAGATTAGCTGGACATTTGCCGGTTTAGTGCCTTGTTTCTTCTGCGCAGCTTGCACAAAGCTCATTGCGGCTTTCGCGGTTCGAGTTGTGCATCGCCGGAGCTCTGCGGGAAAGAGCGAGAGAAGAGCCGCGAAAGCTCCGAGTGCGGCCAGCTCGCGTGTAGCCGCGAATGTGCGCTGTTCGCCGGTTGCAGGGCGAGTGCCTTCTGCGCGGCTGCTTCCAAGTTGACGGTAACTGCCAGCGTGCTAGCTGTGTAGGACAGTGAAGAGGCTGACGCGTGTGTGTCCGTAGAGCTGCTAGAAAGCGTACGTGACGAGCAGGAAGGGCTTTCAGAGCAGCCGGTTCTCGTCTTGGACAGTCGCCACACATCCGCACTTTTAGTGCCTCAGAACCCCGGACAGCTTGCAAAACACGGCTGTAACTGTCCCAGCGCAAGCTGTTCAGGAAAGCACAGAAACGCGATGTTCGCGTGCTTTTAGCGCTGCTCGCAAGAAGCCTCCGGAGCAGGCACTTCTCGTGCAGCAACAACCGTGCCTGCTACGATCTTTCCTAGCCTCTTTTCCTCCGGGCAGCCGGCTTGAGCTGATGTGAAGTGTTGGTGGGCAAATCATCCAGAGAAGCGTCGCAATGCTTCTGGGCTGTTAGCAAGAGCTTTCCTTGCTGAGCCTTTTCACGTTGGAGATTAGCTGGACATTTGCCGGTTTAGTGCCTTGTTTCTTCTGCGCAGCTTGCACAAAGCTCATTGCGGCTTTCGCGGTTCGAGTTGTGCATCGCCGGAGCTCTGCGGGAAAGAGCGAGAGAAGAGCCGCGAAAGCTCCGAGTGCGGCCAGCTCGCGTGTAGCCGCGAATGTGCGCTGTTCGCCGGTTGCAGGGCGACTGCCTTCTGCGCGGCTGCTTCCAAGTTGACGGTAACTGCCAGCGTGCTAGCTGTGTAGGACAGTGAAGAGGCTGACGCGTGTGTGTCCGTAGAGCTGCTAGAAAGCGTACGTGACGAGCAGGAAGGGCTTTCAGAGCAGCCGGTTCTCGTCTTGCACAGTCGCCACACATCCGCACTTTTAGTGCCTCAGAACCCCGGACAGCTTGCAAAACACGGCTGTAACTGTCCCAGCGCAAGCTGTTCAGGAAAGCACAGAAACGCGATGTTCGCGTGCTTTTAGCGCTGCTCGCAAGAAGCCTCCGGAGCAGGCACTTCTCGTGCAGCAACAACCGTGCCTGCTACGATCTTTCCTAGCCTCTTTTCCTCCGGGCAGCCGGCTTGAGCTGATGTGAAGTGTTGGTGGGCAAATCATCCAGAGAAGCGTCGCAATGCTTCTGGGCTGTTAGCAAGAGCTTTCCTTGCTGACCCTTTTCACGTTGGAGATTAGCTGGACATTTGCCGGTTTAGTGCCTTGTTTCTTCTGCGCAGCTTGCACAAAGCTCATTGCGGCTTTCGCGGTTCGAGTTGTGCATCGCCGGAGCTCTGCGGGAAAGAGCGAGAGAAGAGCCGCGAAAGCTCCGAGTGCGGCCAGCTCGCGTGTAGCCGCGAATGTGCGCTGTTCGCCGGTTGCAGGGCGACTGCCTTCTGCGCGGCTGCTTCCAAGTTGACGGTAACTGCCAGCGTGCTAGCTGTGTAGGACAGTGAAGAGGCTGACGCGTGTGTGTCCGTAGAGCTGCTAGAAAGCGTACGTGACGAGCAGGAAGGGCTTTCAGAGCAGCCGGTTCTCGTCTTGCACAGTCGCCACACATCCGCACTTTTAGTGCCTCAGAACCCCGGACAGCTTGCAAAACACGGCTGTAACTGTCCCAGCGCAAGCTGTTCAGGAAAGCACAGAAACGCGATGTTCGCGTGCTTTTAGCGCTGCTCGCAAGAAGCCTCCGGAGCAGGCACTTCTCGTGCAGCAACAACCGTGCCTGCTACGATCTTTCCTAGCCTCTTTTCCTCCGGGCAGCCGGCTTGAGCTGATGTGAAGTGTTGGTGGGCAAATCATCCAGAGAAGCGTCGCAATGCTTCTGGGCTGTTAGCAAGAGCTTTCCTTGCTGAGCCTTTTCACGTGGGAGATTAGCTGGACATTTGCCGGTTTAGTGCCTTGTTTCTTCTGCGCAGCTTGCACAAAGCTCATTGCGGCTTTCGCGGTTCGAGTTGTGCATCGCCGGAGCTCTGCGGGAAAGAGCGAGAGAAGAGCCGCGAAAGCTCCGAGTGCGGCCAGCTCGCGTGTAGCCGCGAATGTGCGCTGTTCGCCGGTTGCAGGGCGAGTGCCTTCTGCGCGGCTGCTTCCAAGTTGACGGTAACTGCCAGCGTGCTAGCTGTGTAGGACAGTGAAGAGGCTGACGCGTGTGTGTCCGTAGAGCTGCTAGAAAGCGTACGTGACGAGCAGGAAGGGCTTTCAGAGCAGCCGGTTCTCGTCTTGGACAGTCGCCACACATCCGCACTTTTAGTGCCTCAGAACCCCGGACAGCTTGCAAAACACGGCTGTAACTGTCCCAGCGCAAGCTGTTCAGGAAAGCACAGAAACGCGATGTTCGCGTGCTTTTAGCGCTGCTCGCAAGAAGCCTCCGGAGCAGGCACTTCTCGTGCAGCAACAACCGTGCCTGCTACGATCTTTCCTAGCCTCTTTTCCTCCGGGCAGCCGGCTTGAGCTGATGTGAAGTGTTGGTGGGCAAATCATCCAGAGAAGCGTCGCAATGCTTCTGGGCTGTTAGCAAGAGCTTTCCTTGCTGACCCTTTTCACGTTGGAGATTAGCTGGACATTTGCCGGTTTAGTGCCTTGTTTCTTCTGCGCAGCTTGCACAAAGCTCATTGCGGCTTTCGCGGTTCGAGTTGTGCATCGCCGGAGCTCTGCGGGAAAGAGCGAGAGAAGAGCCGCGAAAGCTCCGAGTGCGGCCAGCTCGCGTGTAGCCGCGAATGTGCGCTGTTCGCCGGTTGCAGGGCGAGTGCCTTCTGCGCGGCTGCTTCCAAGTTGACGGTAACTGCCAGCGTGCTAGCTGTGTAGGACAGTGAAGAGGCTGACGCGTGTGTGTCCGTAGAGCTGCTAGAAAGCGTACGTGACGAGCAGGAAGGGCTTTCAGAGCAGCCGGTTCTCGTCTTGCACAGTCGCCACACATCCGCACTTTTAGTGCCTCAGAACCCCGGACAGCTTGCAAAACACGGCTGTAACTGTCCCAGCGCAAGCTGTTCAGGAAAGCACAGAAACGCGATGTTCGCGTGCTTTTAGCGCTGCTCGCAAGAAGCCTCCGGAGCAGGCACTTCTCGTGCAGCAACAACCGTGCCTGCTACGATCTTTCCTAGCCTCTTTTCCTCCGGGCAGCCGGCTTGAGCTGATGTGAAGTGTTGGTGGGCAAATCATCCAGAGAAGCGTCGCAATGCTTCTGGCTGTTAGCAAGAGCTTTCCTTGCTGACCCTTTTCACGTTGGAGATTAGCTGGACATTTGCCGGTTTAGTGCCTTGTTTCTTCTGCGCAGCTTGCACAAAGCTCATTGCGGCTTTCGCGGTTCGAGTTGTGCATCGCCGGAGCTCTGCGGGAAAGAGCGAGAGAAGAGCCGCGAAAGCTCCGAGTGCGGCCAGCTCGCGTGTAGCCGCGAATGTGCGCTGTTCGCCGGTTGCAGGGCGAGTGCCTTCTGCGCGGCTGCTTCCAAGTTGACGGTAACTGCCAGCGTGCTAGCTGTGTAGGACAGTGAAGAGGCTGACGCGTGTGTGTCCGTAGAGCTGCTAGAAAGCGTACGTGACGAGCAGGAAGGGCTTTCAGAGCAGCCGGTTCTCGTCTTGCACAGTCGCCACACATCCGCACTTTTAGTGCCTCAGAACCCCGGACAGCTTGCAAAACACGGCTGTAACTGTCCCAGCGCAAGCTGTTCAGGAAAGCACAGAAACGCGATGTTCGCGTGCTTTTAGCGCTGCTCGCAAGAAGCCTCCGGAGCAGGCACTTCTCGTGCAGCAACAACCGTGCCTGCTACGATCTTTCCTAGCCTCTTTTCCTCCGGGCAGCCGGCTTGAGCTGATGTGAAGTGTTGGTGGGCAAATCATCCAGAGAAGCGTCGCAATGCTTCTGGGCTGTTAGCAAGAGCTTTCCTTGCTGACCCTTTTCACGTTGGAGATTAGCTGGACATTTGCCGGTTTAGTGCCTTGTTTCTTCTGCGCAGCTTGCACAAAGCTCATTGCGGCTTTCGCGGTTCGAGTTGTGCATCGCCGGAGCTCTGCGGGAAAGAGCGAGAGAAGAGCCGCGAAAGCTCCGAGTGCGGCCAGCTCGCGTGTAGCCGCGAATGTGCGCTGTTCGCCGGTTGCAGGGCGACTGCCTTCTGCGCGGCTGCTTCCAAGTTGACGGTAACTGCCAGCGTGCTAGCTGTGTAGGACAGTGAAGAGGCTGACGCGTGTGTGTCCGTAGAGCTGCTAGAAAGCGTACGTGACGAGCAGGAAGGGCTTTCAGAGCAGCCGGTTCTCGTCTTGCACAGTCGCCACACATCCGCACTTTTAGTGCCTCAGAACCCCGGACAGCTTGCAAAACACGGCTGTAACTGTCCCAGCGCAAGCTGTTCAGGAAAGCACAGAAACGCGATGTTCGCGTGCTTTTAGCGCTGCTCGCAAGAAGCCTCCGGAGCAGGCACTTCTCGTGCAGCAACAACCGTGCCTGCTACGATCTTTCCTAGCCTCTTTTCCTCCGGGCAGCCGGCTTGAGCTGATGTGAAGTGTTGGTGGGCAAATCATCCAGAGAAGCGTCGCAATGCTTCTGGGCTGTTAGCAAGAGCTTCCTTGCTGACCCTTTTCACGTTGGAGATTAGCTGGACATTTGCCGGTTTAGTGCCTTGTTTCTTCTGCGCAGCTTGCACAAAGCTCATTGCGGCTTTCGCGGTTCGAGTTGTGCATCGCCGGAGCTCTGCGGGAAAGAGCGAGAGAAGAGCCGCGAAAGCTCCGAGTGCGGCCAGCTCGCGTGTAGCCGCGAATGTGCGCTGTTCGCCGGTTGCAGGGCGAGTGCCTTCTGCGCGGCTGCTTCCAAGTTGACGGTAACTGCCAGCGTGCTAGCTGTGTAGGACAGTGAAGAGGCTGACGCGTGTGTGTCCGTAGAGCTGCTAGAAAGCGTACGTGACGAGCAGGAAGGGCTTTCAGAGCAGCCGGTTCTCGTCTTGCACAGTCGCCACACATCCGCACTTTTAGTGCCTCAGAACCCCGGACAGCTTGCAAAACACGGCTGTAACTGTCCCCAGCGCAAGCTGTTCAGGAAAGCACAGAAACGCGATGTTCGCGTGCTTTTAGCGCTGCTCGCAAGAAGCCTCCGGAGCAGGCACTTCTCGTGCAGCAACAACCGTGCCTGCTACGATCTTTCCTAGCCTCTTTTCCTCCGGGCAGCCGGCTTGAGCTGATGTGAAGTGTTGGTGGGCAAATCATCCAGAGAAGCGTCGCAATGCTTCTGGGCTGTTAGCAAGAGCTTTCCTTGCTGAGCCTTTTCACGTTGGAGATTAGCTGGACATTTGCCGGTTTAGTGCCTTGTTTCTTCTGCGCAGCTTGCACAAAGCTCATTGCGGCTTTCGCGGTTCGAGTTGTGCATCGCCGGAGCTCTGCGGGAAAGAGCGAGAGAAGAGCCGCGAAAGCTCCGAGTGCGGCCAGCTCGCGTGTAGCCGCGAATGTGCGCTGTTCGCCGGTTGCAGGGCGAGTGCCTTCTGCGCGGCTGCTTCCAAGTTGACGGTAACTGCCAGCGTGCTAGCTGTGTAGGACAGTGAAGAGGCTGACGCGTGTGTGTCCGTAGAGCTGCTAGAAAGCGTACGTGACGAGCAGGAAGGGCTTTCAGAGCAGCCGGTTCTCGTCTTGCACAGTCGCCACACATCCGCACTTTTAGTGCCTCAGAACCCCGGACAGCTTGCAAAACACGGCTGTAACTGTCCCAGCGCAAGCTGTTCAGGAAAGCACAGAAACGCGATGTTCGCGTGCTTTTAGCGCTGCTCGCAAGAAGCCTCCGGAGCAGGCACTTCTCGTGCAGCAACAACCGTGCCTGCTACGATCTTTCCTAGCCTCTTTTCCTCCGGGCAGCCGGCTTGAGCTGATGTGAAGTGTTGGTGGGCAAATCATCCAGAGAAGCGTCGCAATGCTTCTGGGCTGTTAGCAAGAGCTTTCCTTGCTGACCCTTTTCACGTTGGAGATTAGCTGGACATTTGCCGGTTTAGTGCCTTGTTTCTTCTGCGCAGCTTGCACAAAGCTCATTGCGGCTTTCGCGGTTCGAGTTGTGCATCGCCGGAGCTCTGCGGGAAAGAGCGAGAGAAGAGCCGCGAAAGCTCCGAGTGCGGCCAGCTCGCGTGTAGCCGCGAATGTGCGCTGTTCGCCGGTTGCAGGGCGACTGCCTTCTGCGCGGCTGCTTCCAAGTTGACGGTAACTGCCAGCGTGCTAGCTGTGTAGGACAGTGAAGAGGCTGACGCGTGTGTGTCCGTAGAGCTGCTAGAAAGCGTACGTGACGAGCAGGAAGGGCTTTCAGAGCAGCCGGTTCTCGTCTTGCACAGTCGCCACACATCCGCACTTTTAGTGCCTCAGAACCCCGGACAGCTTGCAAAACACGGCTGTAACTGTCCCAGCGCAAGCTGTTCAGGAAAGCACAGAAACGCGATGTTCGCGTGCTTTTAGCGCTGCTCGCAAGAAGCCTCCGGAGCAGGCACTTCTCGTGCAGCAACAACCGTGCCTGCTACGATCTTTCCTAGCCTCTTTTCCTCCGGGCAGCCGGCTTGAGCTGATGTGAAGTGTTGGTGGGCAAATCATCCAGAGAAGCGTCGCAATGCTTCTGGGCTGTTAGCAAGAGCTTTCCTTGCTGACCCTTTTCACGTTGGAGATTAGCTGGACATTTGCCGGTTTAGTGCCTTGTTTCTTCTGCGCAGCTTGCACAAAGCTCATTGCGGCTTTCGCGGTTCGAGTTGTGCATCGCCGGAGCTCTGCGGGAAAGAGCGAGAGAAGAGCCGCGAAAGCTCCGAGTGCGGCCAGCTCGCGTGTAGCCGCGAATGTGCGCTGTTCGCCGGTTGCAGGGCGACTGCCTTCTGCGCGGCTGCTTCCAAGTTGACGGTAACTGCCAGCGTGCTAGCTGTGTAGGACAGTGAAGAGGCTGACGCGTGTGTGTCCGTAGAGCTGCTAGAAAGCGTACGTGACGAGCAGGAAGGGCTTTCAGAGCAGCCGGTTCTCGTCTTGCACAGTCGCCACACATCCGCACTTTTAGTGCCTCAGAACCCCGGACAGCTTGCAAAACACGGCTGTAACTGTCCCAGCGCAAGCTGTTCAGGAAAGCACAGAAACGCGATGTTCGCGTGCTTTTAGCGCTGCTCGCAAGAAGCCTCCGGAGCAGGCACTTCTCGTGCAGCAACAACCGTGCCTGCTACGATCTTTCCTAGCCTCTTTTCCTCCGGGCAGCCGGCTTGAGCTGATGTGAAGTGTTGGTGGGCAAATCATCCAGAGAAGCGTCGCAATGCTTCTGGGCTGTTAGCAAGAGCTTTCCTTGCTGAGCCTTTTCACGTTGGAGATTAGCTGGACATTTGCCGGTTTAGTGCCTTGTTTCTTCTGCGCAGCTTGCACAAAGCTCATTGCGGCTTTCGCGGTTCGAGTTGTGCATCGCCGGAGCTCTGCGGGAAAGAGCGAGAGAAGAGCCGCGAAAGCTCCGAGTGCGGCCAGCTCGCGTGTAGCCGCGAATGTGCGCTGTTCGCCGGTTGCAGGGCGAGTGCCTTCTGCGCGGCTGCTTCCAAGTTGACGGTAACTGCCAGCGTGCTAGCTGTGTAGGACAGTGAAGAGGCTGACGCGTGTGTGTCCGTAGAGCTGCTAGAAAGCGTACGTGACGAGCAGGAAGGGCTTTCAGAGCAGCCGGTTCTCGTCTTGCACAGTCGCCACACATCCGCACTTTTAGTGCCTCAGAACCCCGGACAGCTTGCAAAACACGGCTGTAACTGTCCCAGCGCAAGCTGTTCAGGAAAGCACAGAAACGCGATGTTCGCGTGCTTTTAGCGCTGCTCGCAAGAAGCCTCCGGAGCAGGCACTTCTCGTGCAGCAACAACCGTGCCTGCTACGATCTTTCCTAGCCTCTTTTCCTCCGGGCAGCCGGCTTGAGCTGATGTGAAGTGTTGGTGGGCAAATCATCCAGAGAAGCGTCGCAATGCTTCTGGGCTGTTAGCAAGAGCTTTCCTTGCTGAGCCTTTTCACGTTGGAGATTAGCTGGACATTTGCCGGTTTAGTGCCTTGTTTCTTCTGCGCAGCTTGCACAAAGCTCATTGCGGCTTTCGCGGTTCGAGTTGTGCATCGCCGGAGCTCTGCGGGAAAGAGCGAGAGAAGAGCCGCGAAAGCTCCGAGTGCGGCCAGCTCGCGTGTAGCCGCGAATGTGCGCTGTTCGCCGGTTGCAGGGCGAGTGCCTTCTGCGCGGCTGGTTCCAAGTTGACGGTAACTGCCAGCGTGCTAGCTGTGTAGGACAGTGAAGAGGCTGACGCGTGTGTGTCCGTAGAGCTGCTAGAAAGCGTACGTGACGAGCAGGAAGGGCTTTCAGAGCAGCCGGTTCTCGTCTTGCACAGTCGCCACACATCCGCACTTTTAGTGCCTCAGAACCCCGGACAGCTTGCAAAACACGGCTGTAACTGTCCCAGCGCAAGCTGTTCAGGAAAGCACAGAAACGCGATGTTCGCGTGCTTTTAGCGCTGCTCGCAAGAAGCCTCCGGAGCAGGCACTTCTCGTGCAGCAACAACCGTGCCTGCTACGATCTTTCCTAGCCTCTTTTCCTCCGGGCAGCCGGCTTGAGCTGATGTGAAGTGTTGGTGGGCAAATCATCCAGAGAAGCGTCGCAATGCTTCTGGGCTGTTAGCAAGAGCTTTCCTTGCTGACCCTTTTCACGTTGGAGATTAGCTGGACATTTGCCGGTTTAGTGCCTTGTTTCTTCTGCGCAGCTTGCACAAAGCTCATTGCGGCTTTCGCGGTTCGAGTTGTGCATCGCCGGAGCTCTGCGGGAAAGAGCGAGAGAAGAGCCGCGAAAGCTCCGAGTGCGGCCAGCTCGCGTGTAGCCGCGAATGTGCGCTGTTCGCCGGTTGCAGGGCGACTGCCTTCTGCGCGGCTGCTTCCAAGTTGACGGTAACTGCCAGCGTGCTAGCTGTGTAGGACAGTGAAGAGGCTGACGCGTGTGTGTCCGTAGAGCTGCTAGAAAGCGTACGTGACGAGCAGGAAGGGCTTTCAGAGCAGCCGGTTCTCGTCTTGCACAGTCGCCACACATCCGCACTTTTAGTGCCTCAGAACCCCA